>NC_079212.1:128763604-129001104 GCF_029633865.1 Lampris incognitus
TTTCATTCTAGTGTTTGTGTTAGTTTCGTTAATGCCGCGGTTCACTCCAAACAACCCGTGACGCACACACATTGATCGTTGATCAACAATGCACGTGATCATTAAATGTCAAATGGCAGCAGTCAGT
Source organism: Lampris incognitus (assembly GCF_029633865.1). Taxonomy (NCBI): domain Eukaryota; kingdom Metazoa; phylum Chordata; class Actinopteri; order Lampriformes; family Lampridae; genus Lampris; species Lampris incognitus. The sequence goes on from NC_079212.1 coordinate 128,763,732, forward strand.
GGGAGTGGGTGACGGGTGACCAATATCGTTTGGCTCGTTTAAAGTGCAAGTTTTGACAAAAAAACACAGATACAATTCAGGATTTTATTAATAAGAGTATTATATCAGACTCCAAAATCCCCCCCCCCAACGCATCTGTGGTCCATAAGAGAAAAAGAGAAGAAAGGTAGAGGGAGAACAAGAATGAGAGAAAGAGAAAGAGAGAGAGCGAGACACAGAGAGAGAGAGAGAGAGAGAGAGAGAGAGAGAGAGAGAGAGAGAGAGAGAGAGAGCAAGACAAGGCAAGGCAAGTTTATTTGTATAGAGCATGTGGAGGTAGATGGGAGGGAGTGTTTGGGGGTGTTGTGCGCTCATCGATTGGTGGCTGTTGCGCGTGACAATCAGCACAGGGTTGCGAGGTGGTCCCTGGAGTTCAGACCGTGGAATCACAATTTAGGAGTCAATGAGCACAGCCCCACTTCTCCTGGGTTAAGGACCAGGGATTAGTTGCAACTACAGAGAGGCTGAGGCTCATAGAAAACCAATGCAGGCTCCATACCAAGGTTGTTTATTTTCCATTAATCATAATTTGGACACGAGGCAGGATGAATGACAGTTGCTCTTGGGCGGCTCACTGTCAGGACCTGAGCCTGGGTTTGTTTGGCTCTGGGCCACCATTCAACACAAACAAGCCCGGCGTGAGGGTCGAGGGCAGCATCGGCAATACACTGCCTATTCACTCCTTTCACGTTCACCCCTCTTTCTTTTACCTGTTCTTTCTTCGAGTTGTAGCGAAAGTAAAAGGCATCAGAGCCGTGGTGTAGGAATGGGTGTATGAACACTGAATGGTGAAATGCAACCTGTGTGCTGCCACGTTCCCCTTTTTCCTCGCCGTCTCGCTTTCTATCCCTAGCTCCAGCACTCCCCCTGCCACCGCGCCCCATTTGACATGCTTGCTTCTCCTGGTGCTTCTCCTCTGCAGACTGAGAAGAAAACAGAGCGAGAGTGCGAGGCGGACGAGTTTTGATAAAAAGAAGGAAGGAAGGAAGAAGGGAGGGAAGGGAGGAAAGATGGAGGGAGGGAGGGATGGAAAAAGGAGGGATGGAAGGGCTGTGCATAAGCAGTGGCAGCCTATCAATGTGGAAAATTAGTCCACTGAACAAAACGCAAAAATAAACTTAATCATCTGGGCATATTGTACCAAAAACAAACAAACAAACAAACAAAAAACAAAAACAAGCAAAAAACAACCGCCCCAAAAAAACAAAAAAAAAACAAAAAAAACAAAACTCAACAAACAAATATCAGCTAATGTGAAGTATCCAACTAAGATGAAAGAAGGTTGACTCAGTTCGTCTGGTTACATTGTTTATTGACAGATACCTTTCATCACTCATCTAAGTGACCTGTTCAGTGTAAACTGACTGCAGGTGTCCCCACTGTCATAAACAATACAGTACAATACAGATGCATAACGACCGAAACCAACGACCAGTTTCATGTGCATATGTATATGGATGTGACATTAACTAGAGTTTCAGTGGCCATGTGTACTATTCACTGATTCAACCTTCTTTGATTTTCTTACATAGATTATTGAGCATGCATTAAGACAAAATATCCAATTAAGAGGCACTTCTGAACTGCATTAGCTACACGCATTAGTTATATTTTCATCAACACGTTTTTACCCAAATATGTTGTGGGTAGGAAATACTGAATGGATACACCCAATGTCGTTATGAAAATCTAAACTATCACAGCAAATGCTCATGTGCTTGCTTGAGGTCGAGAAATTGACGTGTTGATAAAGAGAAGATGCAATAATTGGTTGTATGAAATAGGGGATAAAGTCAATAGTCAGTGCTTTAATCGTTATAAAACTGCACATGACATTTCCTCATCTTTGTCTTTAGGCAGTGTGTAGTACAACCAGGTGTAGATGACATAAATTTACATTGAATCCTGAAAACTCCCCGTTTCTCTCCCCAGGGAGTTAGCACTTAGCTGTTGTGCAAGCTACTATTACCGAATGACCATTATTGATGACGAAGATTGGTCATGCCCTGTGCACAGGAATGCTGTTTATTCACGAACGGAAACACAGTGATTTTCATCTTCTTGTGTATTTTTCTAATATTCACTTACATTATGTTTGACATTTTTTTGACATGTTTGACCCCCACTCACACATGTCTCCCCTCAAGATACCCCTACTGCACTCCTTCTCTCTCATGGCTGGACCAGAATGCACTTGTGAACTCAAATTGGATAGCTCATTAATGGCGTGTGTAAACATGGGCGCCGGCCGATGATTGACTCTGTCCTAAAGCCGAGCCTTACTCAAACCGCCTCCAGGCCAGTGTTAAACAGAAGACGACAACAAATCAGAATCAGAGTACTTTATTCATTCCCAAGGGGAAATTGGGTAAATGCCATTCTAATGGACCTGGTGATAGGATGCAGCATGCCTCTTTCAATCACAGAGAACCGGCATTTCCAACACTTCCATGCCATCGGTGTATGATGTGTGTGTGTGTGTGTGTGTGTGTGTGTGTGTGTGTGTGTGTGTGTGTGTGTGTGTGTGTGTGTGTGTGTGTGTGTGTGTGTGTGTGTGTGTGTGTGTGTGTGTGTGAATTAATTAATTGTAAAGCGCTTTGAGTGGCTGTTGCAGCTATAAAAATGCTATAAAAATGCAACTTGATTGATTGATTAATCAATTGATTGATTGATTTAGAGGGAGACAGCCACAAACATTGACCAAATGCATTCGTGTTTATGTGTGGGTGTAGGAAAAAAAAACTTCATCTGTGATTGTATAACGGTGTGTGTGTGTGTGTGTGTGTGTGTGTGTGTGTGTGTGTGTGTGTGTGTGTGTGTGTGTGTGTACACATGAGCGCACAAAGCTTTTGTATAGATAGCGGGAGATATCTGAAGTCTTTGCAGGCAGTTTGGCAGGTCATTTGACAGAACAGGGCATTTAATCAGTGTGTGGAGCAGTACACAAAGCTTTTTTGAGCCACCATTCCTGATCACAGTGTTTACTGTTTATCACAGACCCAGCCACAGCTAGAATAAAAGAGGAAAAACAGAAAAAGCATCAATAATTGAGATACCAAGTCTGTCTATTGTGGAAAAGGGAACAAAAACCTTGAAACAGGTGTATTTGTGCTGCACAAAGTGTCTCGATGCCTTTCCATCTCGCCGTCCATCTTCGGGCGCTGAGGGACACTGGTTTTTAATGGCCTTTCATTGCTTTATTAGAGAGTGCTAGATTTACGGCCTATTGCTGAGCTGCTGTCTGTCTGGGACTCTGAGGAGGGTTGCTCTGATCTGTCGGGCCACGCTAGCCGTCCAAATTTATATGATTCAGTTCTAAAGAGGCAGCCTTGGGCTGAGCCGAGGCCGTGGGCTCGTTGTGTTAGCAAACTAATGTTTATTAGCTTGTTAGTGTCTATGGTGTACCTCCATAAAACAAGGACAGGCCCATATCTGCCCCTACCTCTAGTATGTAAGGTTGGTGCCAGTGTTTGATGAGCCTCCCTTTTAATGTGTGAATGTGGCAGGTACGATGCTGCAGTGTAGCATTATATGTGTGTCCCGTGTATCCATCTGGACATGTTTGTGTATTTATATGCATTTGTGGATGTGTGTGTCTATGTGTGTGTGTGTGCACGTGCGTGCGTGCACAAGGGAGAGAGTGAGCGTGTGTACGTTAGGTGGTGTAAAAGCTTTTGTATGTGTGTCATTGCAGCGGTGGAAGACTCCCTGGACAAAATGCTTGCTTGTCTGGGCACACCAAACACTCAATATGTATGAATCGCAATGAAATTCATACACAGGTCATGTCAGCACATAACTCCCCCCTCCCGACCGACCAGTATTTGGATAGTCTCCTGCACTGAGATTGTCTTGTATTACACTCACAAAGCATTCCCCTAATTTGACTGTTGGGAATTCGTTGAGTGACACGCATCGTGACCTCTCAGCTGTCCAATTCTTGTTCCGGAGGCTGGACTTGTCGGAGGAAGGCGGGTGACGTTAATAAAGATTGATGACGGTCACAAACTGAAATAGTATTTGTCGTAAACTAACTGGGGATTTTCAGTTGGCTCGCCATTGATTAGGTAGGAATTATGAATTATTTTGGCCTTTTTTCAACCCGTTGTTTTCCGTCTGGCACACATGAAATGTATCGCACATTCCTACTTCGCGCATGTCAAGCTAGTTAATGTTTAATGTCGTGAGGTAATTTCATGAGTTAGCGACCATATCTGTCGCTCAGGGTTTGTGACTAATCTCTCTTCGTCGTGTTACAACCACATTTCCAGTGTTGCAGCATGTTAAAATGACAAACGGGACTGCAGGGATCAGTTAGCCGTTAATTCTGAGCTAGCTAGCACTTGCCCCGCAGGATAGGTAACCTAACCGTGAACATGCTTCACTGTTGGCGGGAGTGCAAACAAAAATTATTAAATTAACATTCAAACGTATTAAGTTTCCAGTGTTATTGCAATTACACGTGTGTGAGTGAGGTTGAGTAGATGCAGCGGCAATTGTGGTTATATCGTAGATTGTAGCGGTGACTACGCAGCTGCGTTGTGGGTGTAAAAGGAAATGGCGTGAGTTGGCTCAACTGCGGCGAGTCTTCACTTAAACGGAAGGAAAACCCTGATTTTGTGCTGTAACGTGATAAACACAAACGTGAGAAATAATCTCGTGCAATAGTAATAACTGTTTCCTATTATCAAGTTTTCATTTTAGTAATCCCTTTGTAAGAGTCAAACATAAAATACAACGTCTAGACAACCGAAGGGTGAACCTGGAACTCTCTCTCTCTCTCTCTCTCTCTCTCTCTCTCTCTCTCTCTCTCTCTCTCTCTCTCTCTCTCTCTCTCTCTCAGTTTGTGTGCATGTGTGTTACTCTCTCAAACACACACCCACGCCACATTCCTGCGGACACCAAGTCCTGAGATGCTGGGTCTCAACAGGGTGGGATTTGGACCTGAGCGCTGGCTGATAATTGAACTGTAATGGTACCCCAGTTCACAGGCCAGGCTATTCTGAACCCTGCAGTCAATAACCCAGCCAGGCAATGCCCTGAATTCAGATGTTCACTCACAACCCTCTAGCTTCTTGTTCCCCTATACAGCCATTTCACCAAACTTAAGGATTCCCCTCTTTATTGCTTATGGGGGTAAGGGAGGAAACAATACGTGAAAAGCAACAGGAAGGGAAGGATGGATGAATTAACAGGGGGGACAGACAAAACAGGTGGGGGTTGAGTTATTGCGTCTCTATGATGGGCTGTCTGGCTGACCATGGTTACTACAAATGTGTGTGTGTGTGAGTGTGAAATTGGTCACAAGGTATGTGTATACACATACACCTGTGCCAGTATGTGTCTGTATGAAGTAAAACTTATTACCCCACTTACTGTACTGCATTCACAACGCAAATATGTACAGAGAGAGAGAGAGAGAGAGAGAGAGAGAGAGAGAGAGAGAGAGAGAGAGACACACACACACACCACACACACACACATAAACATAAGAGGACGCATAGTGTATTGTTGATGAAGAAAAACTGGTTGGATAGATTAGGGCAAGCAGTAGAGAGATACTGTGTTTGGACAGAAAATCATGGGAGAGAAGAAAGCCGAGCTGCTCATCTGCAGAGAGAGAGAGAGAGAGAGAGAGAGAGAGAGAGGATAGCGAAGAAAAGAGATAGAGGGAGACATGTGCTAACATGTACAGAGACATGGATACTGATGAGAGCAAAAATGAGAGACAGAGAACAAGTGCCTGCGCTATTGAAAGCCGCTTGGGCTGAACAGACATAGATATAGAAAAACCTGGGCAGTGGCTTCTGTGTGTGTGTGTGTGCGTGTGCGTGTGCGTGTGTGTGCGTGTGTGTGTGTGTGTGTGTTTGGGTCTGTGAATGTGTGCGTTAACGTGTTGTAGGCACCCACCTGCGCTCTCTGTCTGTCCCAACGACCCAGAGGGAAGAGCAGGGAGCGGCATGCCATAATTGTTTAGGGTCACAGCTAGATAAATATATGGGACCAGAACATTACACACCCTTACGGAATGTTAATACCGCGCATATCGGCAGGATTCTGAGACGCTTCTCGCGAAATTCCACTGGGTTTCATGCCTTCGCTCGTTTCATTTTCAATATCTTTCCGCCTTAGGGAGATGCACTTTGTTTCGCACTGATACGCCTTTTGTCTGCTTGGTTTGTGTCTGGGCATAGAAAATCTGTGAGATAGCGCTGTGAGACTTGTGTGGGCTTGACTCTTACTTTTCTCCCTCCTTTCTTTCTTTCTCTCTTTCTTTCTTCCCCCCATCTCTGTCTCACACACACACGTATAGACACAGGCATACATGCACAAAAATGAAAAAAAAAAGTGCATAATGTAATGTTGTCTACGTATCCTTATCTAATAATCAGCTTTTTACATAAATAGCATTGCTATTCATTTTGTTATTTCTTTTTAGGTTGACTTGGGTCACAAAGCAAGCGTTTGCGATTAACTGATGAACGCGGAGATAAATACGGCTAAATGCGAAAGAGCTGGCTCTGAACAAATCCAGTCATGAGGCGATACCTGGTCCTCTGGTTTCTCAGTACCACCAAGCAACCGCAGCTTCTCATGCACCTGATACATGCATGTAGTATCATGTTGCCGACACGCCGCAAATTCATCCTGCAAGCTTCATGCTATAGTTTGCCTTGTTTGTGTATTTTTCGGTGCGGGTTTCGACACCAAAGTGTGTTTGTGCAGATCAGTTTATTCACGGCTGTGCACATGCATCTGTGCACTTGTATGTTTGTGTTGTCAGAGAGCAGACAGGTGATGGCCTTTGGATGCAGGGCACACGGATATGTCTGAAACCAAGTTGGGCTTTTTCTCGCTGCATGTCAATGAGCGCTCTCGTGTCACTCCTATGTAGCTACTGTGCAAAAGAGGCCGACCTTCATCTCAGCCTGCAGGGGGGGACGACGGAAGAAAAGAGAGGAAGCGAAAGAAATAAGGACAGGAAAATAGAGACACAGAGAGGGAGAGAGGGAGAGAGATAGAGGGGGTGACATTACAAGATGAGAGATGTAAAAAGTTTGTGTGTGCACTGTTATAGTGTGTTTGTGCATGTGTGTGTGTGTGTGTGTGTGTGTGTATATATGTGTGCGTGTGTGTGTCTGTCTAGGTGTGTCTGTATTTGTGCTGCCAAATCCAACAGCTCTACAGCCATGATGACCAGCTGAGCCCCACATACACAGAGGCTACCTTCGCCTCATTGCTTCAGAATGAAAGCAAAGTGTCCTTGATTTGTAAAATAGATGTTTGGCCTGGAGATGTTGTGTATCAGATGATACGTTCCCATACACTAACTTATGTATTTAAACATATTTAGATATGGGTTGCAACATTCTGATTGATGATACAGTATTTTTTTTGTTTTTGTGTAAAAGCCTTCTGTGTGTGTGTGTGTGTGTGTGTGTGTGTGTGTGTGTGTGTGTGTGTGTGTGTGAGTGAGTGAGTGAGTGAGTGAGTGAGTGAGTGAGTGAGTGAGTGAGTGAGTGGGTCTTTATGTAAAAATACGGAATAGAAGACCAATGCTGCTGTGACTGGCAGGAGTCTTTGTCCCTCAAGTTCTGACGAGAAGTCCGAGGCTACATCTGGACCCCCCCCCCCACATACACACACACACATACACACACTGTTTTGTTCTTTTAACGAGCATGTCACTGAACAAAGCTGCTAAAAATGTGCACCATGGCCCGGCCTTTAGAAAGAGAATAGGAAATGGGTGACTGTATTGCCCAATTACTCCACTTGCAGTACATGCGCTGCACATGCGTCCATCTACTGTACAGAACTGAGATTTTTTATTTTTTGTTGTTGCATGCAGATGCACACACAAAGACAGACGCACGCTGATCAATAAAAGCAGACATACAATATGCAGACACACAAATGCAAATGCAAGGTCACAACCACACACATCCAAACACACCTATCTAGGCAGACTCACCCACTGCATTAGATTTTGCATTTGTACTTCACATACAGACAGCACATCCTCAGTAGTCACTCTGCATTTATGTACAAAGACAAGCTTTTTTTTTTGTTTATGATCTATGTATATATGTATGTGTGGCTTCCAGCACAAAAATCCCATCCATTTCAGTGTGTCATTTTCTGGAGTCTGATCGATTTACACCTTGTCATTCCGCCATCCTGTCCGTCATCTTTTTCTTCCATAACCTTTTCTCTCCATCCCCATTTCATTTTCTACCATCTCATTATGGCCCAGTCTCACTATATTGCTTTCTCTCTATCCCATATATCATTTCATGTCTGTTGCTCCCTTTGCTTCTCTGTTCCTCTTTTTTTCTGTCCTGCTCCAGCTGCCTTTCTGAATGCTTAGGTGATAAGTTTGTGTTTGTATTGTTGTATCTGTTTTTGTATAGCTGAAGAACCCCAGCCATTTTGTCTTTATTGCTCGTTCTTATGATCTGTGGTTATATAATGAAATAACCTCAAGAAACGAGGTTTCCTCCCTTGACCAGTGGCCATTGCTATGATTTTATTCCCCACTAGGGGGCAGTGGCATTACACTGGCCGCTAGTGGAATTAATTGGCAAGGGTGGAGCTGACAGGCACAGTAGTTGGAAGTTTGTGAGCAGATCAGTGCATTGAGTTGAATATCAATGAATCATGATGAATAATGAAGGCTTGCGGAGGGGAGAGAATTTTGCTATTAATGCGACTCTGTCTTTGATTTAGATTGCAGAGTGAGTTCGTTTGTAAAGAGAGGTGTGTTGATACACTCAAACAGTGGTCCGGTAATTTACTCGCTGTGTATATGTGTGTGCAGATGCATCACAAGCTGTCACTCAGCTGTAATTAGAGACAGTCTCCTGCTGTCCTCCGGCATTGTTTGAATTTACCTGTGTGTGTGTGTGTGTGTGTGTGTGTGTGTGTGTGTGTGTGTGTGTGTGTGTGTGTGTGAATCCTGGATGTCAACTTTTTTGATCATTCAGATTGTCATTGACATTAGCCACCTATGACTGCCATTTGGATACTTTTTCTTATATGCATAAATTTTAGATTCTTCTTATGGCTTAACAGGTAAAACTATATGCTATGTAGCATATTCATTACATACACTATGAAGTGTGCACTTTTTGTATGTGTTTGTGTTATTTATGTGTATCTGTACGTGTAGCCACAATAGACCCTGAAAAACATGGGCGTGGTGAGTGCTAGCGTTGTGTATGCACAGTGCTATGTTTGTTAGAAGACGTGTGTGTGTGTGTGTGTTTGTGTGTGTGTGTGTGTGTGTGTGTGTGTGTGTGTACGAGATGGGGACAGGGCCAACCACTTCTCTGCTGATGCTGTGTGTGATGTCTCCAGTGTGGGGATCACATTCAGCCTGAGGGTAGGTGAACCCATTGTAAACAATGGATCTGACAGAATCTAGGCCTTCACATCTCTACCCACGTGTATGTGTGTGTGTGTTTTGTGCATGCGTGTGTGTGTGGGCACGTATATGTCTGTGCAGGCCTTTTTGCGAAGCTGTAGCAGGCTGCTGAGTTCCCCCAGGGCAGACCACACTTTCTGACCAATTGCCTTTGTACCTTACCTCCCCAGTGACTCCTTCGGCGTGAGCAGAAGAAGAAAGGCAGAAGGAAGAGGAGGAGGCGTGAGTGATCGAGTGCAGACATGGCCTGTACCCCATGCCCATAGTGGAGGAGGAAGATCAGAGTGAACGAAAACAACTGACAGGTGAAATGCTGTAGTCACACATCAGTAAGAGAAGTAGACATGCTTACGGGGGGCTCCTGCTTTCTCATCCGAGCCACATGTTTTTAGTTTGGGGTTTACTGAAATCTTTATGTATATTATTATTGACTTATTGTTAGTATGCCATATTTGCCCAAGCTCTCAACAAAATCCCAAATCAAATAAACAAAAATTCCAGTACAATATATTAACAAATGAAGGGATACAAACAAACTGGTACTGTTGATACCATCAAAAACATACACCTGGTCTATTCTGTTGCCTACCAACACGGGGATCGCCGGTTCGAATCCCCATGTTACCTCCAGCTTGGTCAGGCGTCCCTACAGACACAATTGGCCGTGTCTGTGGGTGGGAAGCCAGATGTGGGTATGTGTCCTGGTCGCTGCACTAGCGTCTCCTCTGGTCAGTCGGGTTGCCTGTTCAGGGGGGAGGGGGAACTGGGGGGGAATAGCGTGATCCTCCCACGCGATACGTTCCCCTGGTGAAACTCCTCACTGTCAGGTGAAAAGAAGTGGGTGGCGACTCCACATGTATTGGAGGAGCCATGTGGTAGTCTGTAGCCCTCCCCGGATTTGCAGAGGGGGTGGAGCAGCGACCGGGACGGCTTGGAAGAGTGGGGGCACGCACACACACATACATATCTACCCCATACATACCCAGAGGGCGCACATGTGTCTTTGGTGGACTAACATCTGTGTTACATTTTGTTTTATAATTTTCTTTTAGCACTGACCTGTGCCGGCTTGCCACTCACATTGTTTCTGCTCATTGGAAGAGTACTCTAATTCTCATGGATGTTTATTCTCACTCCTGTCTTTTTGTTCTGTTCTTCTAACCTCGTGTTATATTCTCCATCCTACTCCCCACCCCCCTATCCTGTCTTCCTCTCTTCTATCCCTTTGTCCTCCCCCTTTTCAGGATGAAGCAGTGGGTGAGGTCAGCTTGGCCTTTGCAGGTGGCCTTCCTCGTCACCGTGCTGTTGCTCTGCGCTGACCTGGTGTCTGCTGGCAACCGTAACCATCGGGGACAGACAGGTACAGAGGGTCTTGCTCTCAGCTCCCCCGGTGCCACGAGAGGTTAATTACACTGTCACTGCAGAAATACAGCACATGCTCACCAAGCCTGTCATTAACAAAACTATATCAGTTGCAGGGGGCTCAGCAGGGACAGTTTGCTCCGTCCCTCAATCTGACAGACTGTAATGTAGACGAGCCCTAGTTTTGGGCTCGGACACAAACACGTCCTGGCTGAGTGATAGAGCCTGTGCTGCAAATGGCACTTTAGCTGTCACAGGCTGTCAACACAAATAGATCAGTGTGGGTGTGATCTGATCTACTCGGGGTGGATGCAGATAACCAGTAGGATGAAGCTGATGACATTGTTGTCATAGGGTCTGATACATGGTGGTTCAGGTGGTCAGGTACACAAGATGCCTTGTATATTAGAGACTGTGCACACTTAGCCGGACTAATTATTTCTAATACCAAGATATGTTTATCTCCTTCAACTAATCTGCCACTTAGTCATTCAGGAAATTCACGAAAAACAAGTCTTACGCCCGCAGGGTAAATCCATGCTCCATCTTTAGTTTCTCATCATTATGACAGTTCCTTTCTCAGCCAAACAAGTGACCAACATAAATTGTTTTCATATATCTTTGGGGCTAGTTAGATAGACAGCTGTCCTGAGTCACAGCCCCTTGTGCCATGACCAGCAGACCATATCTTCCCAAGTCACCTCTTTTTTTTTGGAACTAATTATGACTCTTTTTCTTAATTATTTCCTGATTTCTTACCTTCTCCCCGCTCGCCTTTTGCCTCCTGATGCAAGGTGACCTTTATGTGCCACAGAAATGCCACCAGCATCCAGTCTCTGCGGTGAGTGATGGTATTAGTTTCCTTTTGACAGATAGGAGGCAGCCTGTGCACAAGGCGATGCTTACGGCGGGGACGCTGCTAATTGCAGTCCCAGTCTGTTGTGAAGGTCAGCTGGGGTCTCTCTCCCCCTCTGATCTTGCTCTAGCTGTGAAAAACGCCAGATGACTCGCTCTGAAAATGTCTGCAGCGTTTTGTTAGAGGATTTCCGTTAATTGGCAGAAGTTTAGAGCTTCTTGGCTGTGAGGAGTTGGATTGGCACACTTATGATGGTTCTTGGAGAAAACATAAATGCCGGACATTTTGATGTCTACGGTATTTTTACTTGTTATTTTCTAGGATTTTTTTCCCCCTTTTCTTTTGTCTTGCTGTGCAGGCCATTGGATGCATTTATTTCGATTCATGCTTTGTACCATTTACTTCCACATGGTGGCTCTGGAGGTCAAAAAATATCACTCATTTACTCAATGTCAGAGGCAGTGTGTCATTTTTGCACTTCATAGACAAACTTATCAGCAGACGACAACTCTATAATGGTAATTAAAAGACTAAATGTCATGTAACGATGTCGAAATGATTTGATGGACGCTTGTCAGTTGCAGTAAAAGTGGGAAAATTAACCTTCTCCCTCTTGTTTCTTGCCTATGTCATCACGGTCTTAGAATATCAGTATGAGTCACTCTGCTTGATTTCCCTTAACGTAATGGTGTTTCTATAATTTCAGCACTTACATCCACCCTCGTAGTCTCACACACACACACACACACACACACACACACACACACACACACACACACACACACGTACATTTCAGTGAAGAATATGTTGCAGTTGCACCTTGAGATGCCACTTAGGTGGCTACAGGCGACGGGTCTTTGTGTCAGAAACCAATTTGTGTGATGCGTGTGTCGCTTTTTTGTCTTGGTGGCTTTTGATTGAGGACAGCTAAGATCTGAGTTGAGTTTGCACAGTGTACAAGAAAGCAAACAAATCTGCCCATCTGACCTGCAGCTATGGAATGACCTAGATGCACCTTGTTAGAAAGACAGAGCAGGCAGAGCGACCTCTGTCAGAAAAAGCATTTTAACAACCATGGACTCATGTCGTCTTCTGTCAGTGAGGACTCATGTGTGGGGCTGTTGTTTCACACCTGGAAATTTGTTCTCAATGTCAATGAGCCCTGAGTATTAGGGAAGTCTACACATCAGGCTGACTTCTGGAGGAGACCTTTTTTTATTTAATTTTTCTTATTTTTATTTATTTATTTTGGATTTCTCCCCCCTTTTTCCTCCCCAATTGTACCCGTCCAATTAACCCCACTCTTGTGAGCCATCCTGGTCGCTGCTCTGCTGATCCGAGGAGGGCTGCAGACTACCACATGCCTCCTCCGATACATGTGGAGTCGCCAGCCGCTTCTTTTCACCTGACAGTGAGGAGTTTCACCAGGGGGATGTAGCGCATGGCAGGATCACGCTATTTCTCCCAGTCCCCCCCCCCCCAAACATGTGCCTCGACTGACCGGAGGAGGCACTAGTGCAGTGACCAGGGCACATATCCGCATCCGGCTTCCCACCCGCAGATACGGCCAGTTGTGTCTGTAGAGATGCCCGACCAAGCCGGAGGTGACACGGGGATTCGAACTGGTGATCCCAGTGTTGGTAGGCAACGGAATAGACCACTATGCTACCTGGACACCCCAGGAGACCTTTACCCAATCACAACAGTTCTTTAAGGAAAGGTGTGTTTCACTTAAAGTGCCCCTGGCTTTTGAAAAGCGGCTCACTGCAGAATATAATGTAATGATATGTGTGTTAAACACATCAGGCGATATTGAAAATGAAAATGCTCTGGTGAAATATTGCATCGGTGGGAGTCAAGTGTGAAGGGTTGCTAGTTTGATAGGCGTCTTTTCATCAATCATTAATCTTCATACACATTTTTTTATAGCCAAGTTGATAACCTACGGGCTATGGATAATAGTATTCAGGGCTGTTTTAACATCCTGCTGTGACTGCTACTAACGGTAGAGGAGTTCAAGCATTTGGCAGTTGTCTTGCCCATACGGGACTGTTAATTCTCCTCGTACCACTACGTGACGGAATTACACTTGCAAAGGGATAGGGAGCCGTCTTAGAAAGATAAAAAAGGGCTGTTAAAAAAGAAGTTTTTTTTTGCAAGTTCGTCATTCAAATGTCTGTACATGTGTGCTAGACATAAGCATGCATGTGTCCCTCTATGTGTGTGTTTGTGTGTGTTTGTGTGTGTGTGTGTGTGTGCACTGGTAGGTTCTCTCCTTGAGCAACAGCGCTGGCAGGGTCACAGTGAGTGGGTTTTATTGGGGATAGATTTGCGTATAAATGAGGTGCGTTGCCCTGGAGTAGTCAGCCATACCAGCAACCTGTTATAATTAGTAACATAAAGCTGGGGGTGGGACCAGATATGGGCCTGTTAAACACAGATAATGTCAGCTGGATGGATGGGTCGTGCAGGATCCGGGAGGGAGTGGGGTGGAGTGGGGTGGAGCGGGGGGGGGGGGGGGGCAACAGAGCGAGGGGTTCAACAGGGCAAAAGAAGGACAGAAGGAAGGTCTAGAAGTGGAAAGAAGGGCTGGAAGTGGAGAGAAGGAGAATTTTGCAATAATAGGGTAAAAGAAAGAATGAAGGCATCCAGGTGTACTGACATTTTGGCGCTGTCTGCCCAAGAAAATGCTGTTAGATATTTGGGACTGTGGTTGCATTATACATTGTGCACCTGACCGTCCAAATCTCTCATCTTTTATTTAGACAATATTCTGTTCCTTGGAAATCCTCATTAGCCGGGATCTTTGTGTCTCTCCCTAGAATGGCCTTTTTCCATGCAGTAAGAGACCTTATTACACTGCAGTGGTAATCCGGCCTGCTGTGTCGCCCGCTGCTGCATTTACTTTATTCCTTCTGCAAGAGACGTAAACGTCCTGGCCTTTAACAGTGGCAGACGCACTCGTCAGTTATTGACAGGGGAGAGACATGGCTTTTTGATAAATTGCACGATGCTCTTGCTCGCCTGTGTCTGTCAGAATACATCAATCGCCTGGCTAACCCATCAGTTCAAGGTAGCAGCTTGCTTCATTGGCTGCACAGCTAGTGTCAGTCCCCCCCCCCCGCGCACCCCCCCCCCACTCTCTATCTGTCTCCCGTAGGAACAGAAGCATTTAGCCATGCTTGAATTGTCTTTTCATCTCAGCTTTCATTGGGCCATATTACATTGAGATTCTCATAACGGCACCTTTACGCTCTGAATTGAGCACCATAGATGCTCTGTTGTTGGGTATCTGGTGAGAGGTGCACTACCCAGTGTGTGGATCCACAAGGAAGAGACACACTGTAAATTGCCGGAGCTTTATAAGCCCATAGAAACATATAAAGGGGCTAAAAATATTGAAACATGTGGACACACACTAGACTCACACTCAGCTGCACAAATTAATCCACGTTCACACACAGAGTCAGAGCTGCACTCACATTCACACCTGTCCTTGTATGAACGTAGATGTGCACAAATAATTATTTTGGAAATAAGAAATTTTGCCTTTGATTTAAAATGTTTCACAGTACAAAATATTAGGCGTCATGAAATGTTTTTCTGACTTTAATGAGAATGAATGAAGGAATGATGATTTATTTCAAACATGTAAATAAGCATGGTCCTAGGTTCGAGCCCCGCGGTTGTCTAACCTTGGGGGTCGTCCTCTGTGTGGAGTTTGCATGTTCTCCCTGTGCCTGCGTGGGTTTCCTCCGGGTGATCCGGTTTCCTCCCACAGTCCAAAGAATCGGCCGTACTAAATTGTCCGTCGGCGTGAGTGTGTGTGTGTATATGTGTGTGTGTGTGTGTGTGTGTGTATGTGTGTGTGTGTGTGTGTGTGTATGTGTGTGTGTGTGGGCCCTGTGGTGGCCTGGCGGCCTGTCCAGGGTGTCTCCCCGCCGGCCGCCCAATGACTCCTTGGATAAGCTCCAGCACCCGCAATCCTGAGTAAGGATTAGTGGTTTGGATAATGGATGGCTGTAAATAAGCAGGATATAACATACACACACAAGCCATTGCCAAGAATCTGAAGTGATCAACAAATCCACACATCAGACTCAGTGAACAAATCTCCGTATGCATCAGATTATTTGTTACATACTGGAAAAGGAGTAGGAGGAAGTATACACTTATTTTTCCTACCCCTTCTCATCTACTCTTAAGTTAATTCAGCTACTATATATTTTAAACTCAGTTCCCACTGTACTGTATAGTTCAAATTCAATGCAAGTTGTGCTGCACAATACAAACTCAACTACTGTGGAGAATAGGAGAAAAAACCCCCATCAAAACCCGAGAGAAAGAAAAAAATAATTGAAAATTAATTGAAAATTAATGACAATGAAGAATAGTGCAATACAGATGGGGAGAAAGAAAATACATTTGCAGTATGAAGAAGAAAAGGGACTTAGGCCTCATTTTGTACATAATAACTGGACTAATTGAACTGGTCCAAATCCATAATTTCAGAATGGTACCCAATTTTAAAACACTATTGCCTTTCATGTAGATATTTTCACTCTTAACTTTAATGACTGAGTTTATAATAGAAGACCCGGCAACAAGAAAAGCAACACCTTCAGGTCAATAATATTCACTCTTCACTCTGAAAAAAAAAATCAATTTGAAAAAAAGAAAAAGAAGAAAAGAAACAAAATGATCCTTAGTATAATTAAAAACAGCATGACTCCACAAATCAATTTCTTGATGAATATACGAATGAATATCCCACTTAAATTTATATTTGGGGCTTAAACATTAGCACCTGGTCTCAAATGAGCCCTCGTGCCAGCATACACACACTTGAAACTGCCCCTTCACTCACACGCGCGCACACACACACACACACACACACACACACACACACACACACACACACACACACACACACACGTGGCCCCCCTACAGTTTTAAAATACAAATAGCCTCGGGACAGGGCTGATGTATGCCATAAAAAGAGAAGACACCTGTGCCCCTGTGACCTCATTATGCCACCAGGAGGCAAGGCTGCTCTCTGTTGTGACACTTCCTCTCCTCCCTCAGCTCGCCCATCATTTCGCTCCCTCACCTCTCCCTCCCCTCACTCCCAATAACAAGCCTCCTTTGGAATGACTCTTGCTACCCAGCTCAACACAATGTCACCCCCCCTCCAACCCCGGCACTTTAATTTTTAAACACATTGGAGTGATTAGGGTTCAAACAGGTGTATGATGAAAATCGGTGTAACCCAATTTGTACAGTTGGCACTTAGTGCTTTCATTTCTGCAGCTATGCAGCCCAGCTAAAAGAAGAAAAAATACTTTGAGCTATAAAGTTCCATTCTATTGCATTCTATTCTATTCTGTTCCATTTAAGTATTTTTTAAGTATTTGTGTGCGTGTGTGTGTGCCTGTGTGTTTACACATGGACTTTGTGAGGCAATCCAGTGGCTCTCTGAGCCCCAGGAGAGCCTTCAGCAGAGCAGAGAGGGAAATGAAAGTGGCAGGATGATGGCGGAGGGGTGCCCTCAGAGAGCCAGGGATCATTAACAGGCCTCTCCTGAGAAGAGAACAAACAAACTTTAAACCAGAAAGGATGAGAGGGGCCGTGGCCTACAGGAGTGGAACCCTCTACAGGTGTGTGTGTGTGTGTGTGTGTGTGTGTGTGTGTGTGTGTGTGTGTGTGTGTGTGTTGTTTGTGTGCGTGTGTGTATATGTATCTGTGTGTGTGTGTGGCTGTGTGTATGTGTGTGTGTGCGCGTGCGTGTTTGTGTTTGTGTATATGTATGTATGTATGTGTGTGTTTGTGTGTGTGTGTGTGTATGTGTTTGTGTGCGTGTGTGTATATGTGTGTGTGCATGGCTGTGTGTATGTGTGTGTGTGTGCGTGCATGTCTGTGTGTGTTTGTATATGTATGTATGTATGTATGTATGTATGTGTGTGTGTTTGTGTGTATGTATTTGTGTGCATGTGTGTTTATATGTATGTGTGTGTATGTGTGGCTGTGTATGTGTATTTGTGTGTGTGTGTGCATGTGTGTGTTTGTGTGCATGTTTGTGTGTATGTGTGTACATATGTATATGCATGTGTGTGCGTGGCTGTGTGTTTGTGTGTGTGTGTGTGTGTGTGTGTGTGTGTGTGTGGGGTTGTATGTGTGTGTGTATATGTATCTATAAATGTGTGTGTATATGTATCTGTGTGTGTGTGTGTGTGTGTGTGTGTATGTATGTATCTATATATGTCTGTGTGTGTGTGTGTGTGTGCATATGTATCTATATGTGTGTGTGTGTGTGTGTGTGTGTGGGGTTGTATGTATGTATCTATAAATGTGTGTGTATATGTATCTATGTGTGTGTGTGTATGTGTGTATGTATGTATCTATATATGTGTGTGTGTGTGTGTGTGTGTGTGTGTGTGTGTGTGTGTGTGTGTGTGTGTGTGTGTGTGTGTGTGTGCAGATTCATGTCTGGCTTAAGAGCTCATTCAGCTGGGCATGAAAAGTTGTGGAGTTTCAGTAAAGTCGCGTATACAAACAAAATCTGGATTTATGATATGTATGATAAAGTGTGGCCAGGTCTTTTCCTCGGGCTGTAAAGAGGTTTAGGAATTAATGTGAGCGGCAGAATGAGCTTTGCCTGGAGAAACGGGGGACGAAAAACATAAAAAGGACAAAAACAAGCTCAGGCCAAGTAAGGCAAATGTACGGGGTGGTGAGATTTATGAGCTTTTCCCATTTTTCTTTAGGTGGTCATTGAAAAACGGTCCCTGTAAAACCAGCTTTGTGGTCCTGAATAAAACAAAAGATTTGCATTGATATGT
Source organism: Lampris incognitus (assembly GCF_029633865.1). Taxonomy (NCBI): domain Eukaryota; kingdom Metazoa; phylum Chordata; class Actinopteri; order Lampriformes; family Lampridae; genus Lampris; species Lampris incognitus. Next base: position 128,782,255 of record NC_079212.1, read on the forward strand.
TAACACCAGACACAACACAGGATACAAGAATTAAACAGTTTAAGGCATTAACACATAGCTTATACCCTGTGCACACATATCCTCCCGCCAGACTGCCGTGTTGGTTGCGGAGAACATATGGGGGGTCTTAAACTGTTCATACACTCTGGAGACACATCACATACCGCCGGTCTGCTGAACGGTAATGCCACAGATTGTATCGTTGTTTATCGTTGAGTGCACTCAGGTTGAGGATAATGTGGTGAGTGACAAGATATAGATTAAGTCTCCTTGTAAGTCTGAAGATAATCAGACACTACAAGACATCTGAGGCAAGTTATTCAGAAACAATTCTGACAAAGTATCAATTTCAGCAACCTTGCAGTAACACACACACACACACACACACACACATACACACACACACACACACACACACACACACACACACACACACACACACACACACACACACACACACACACACACACACAAAATCTCTTCGCAACTGGCTAGACCGTATTGTATAAATAAAACCCAAGGTCAAACTGTAAATAAGTGATGTGTGTCCTTCTGTTCGAGGACAGGTGTTCTGCTGCTTGTTTGCACTGTTACGTGAAATGTGGTGATTTAGCATACAGCGCACACCTACCTTTCAGGCAGACAATTACTAAATCTGGCATATCAAGCAAACACACGTGCATGCAAACATTCAATACAGGTAAAAACTGACATATTCATAAAAATAAACACCCCCCCCCACTCACACACACACTAATACCACACACTAATGCTAACTTTTATATGAAAGCCATCCATGTGAAATTGTGAAGTATTTTCATGTCTTTTCCTTTACATTTAAATTTTTATTTTGTTTAGTCAGAAGATACTTTCATCTAAAACGACCTGCTGTACAGAAGTGTCACATGTTAGCAGATATATTTGTGTGAGAAACTACAGGCATCTTATCATAGCCAAGAGGGCATGTCATGTCAGGCTTAGTCATGGTATGAGGGCAATAGGTAGATCACCAGCAGGGATGCAAGTAGGGGATTTAATTCATGACGAAGTTGGATAGTGCCACAGTTCAGCACCACAGTCAAGCATAAAGACCATCTGTTGAATAAAGTAGGCCCATAAACGGAAGTTTCGGGGCTTTTCTTTAATGATTTGAACAAGTGTGTAGCTCTGATGTACCACAGATGGTAGCCTTCCAGAGGTACATGGAGAGAGGAAGCAGGGGTGTACGTGTTGGGTTTGTTGTTAAGGAGGTGCAGTTCCTTGAACTGTCTGGAAATCCAGCAGCAAGATTATGAAAATTGTGTGGGCGGCAACTGGGAGCCAATTCGAGGCTACAAAGAGGGACAAGACGTGTGCAGATCTAAGCAGGTTGAAAACTAAAGTGTGCAGTATTGTTCTGGATTATTTGCAATGGTTGGATTGCAAGAGCTGGGCAATACATCGATATTATATCGATATCGTGATATGAGACTAGATATTGTCTGGGATTTTGGATATCGTAATGTCGTGATATCAGGATCAGGAACACTTGAAACGAGATATCGTTTCCTCCAGCCAACAGCAGTGCAACACAAAGACAAAAACACATATCCAATACAGTACTGGGCGAGGCCACTGCAAACTTGACTTCGTGCCGCCATCATGTGGCGTTAGTGTTGTCTTAAAGGCTGCATTACAGTAAAGTGATGTCATGTTCTGAAATTATCAGGCATTAATGATGATTATTTATCAAAAATCTGATTGTGTAAATGTTTTCTGAAAGCACCAATAGTCATCCCCACAATATCGTCATAATATCGATATTGAAGTATTTGGTCCAAAAATATCCTGGTATCTGATTTTGTCCCTATTGCTCAGCTCTAGTTGGGTTGCAAGAGCTGGGAGAAGACCAGAGAGAAGTGCATTACAGTAGTCTAACAGAGAGATGAATAGAGCCTGGACCAGGAGCTGCCTGGCATGCTCTGATAGGTGTGGTTTAATCTTTCGGATGTTTTGATGGAGCAAATCAGCAGGAATGTGAGACAGCTGCAGTGTGGTCAGAAAATGAGAGCTGGTTATCGATCACCACCTCAGGATCCAGGGGGAGCATGGTCAATATACCAAGCCTGACTGACATGTCCCTGAGGATGGAAGATTTGACAGGGATGACCAGCAACTCAGTTTTTGTATCAAGGGATTCAGTATGACCAAAGAAATCAACCCGGTTATTTTTCTCTCTCACCTCCAACAGTTGTTTTCAGTAAATTGGTACATCACTTGAGTCGGCTGTTAAAGTGAATGAATGCACATTGCTATGAGAGGAATCAAACTATCCCGGAAGAGCATTTTCTCTCCAGTCAAAGTGTACGCTGATGGAATACATTGTGGTGTTGCACACCAGTGAAACAATTGACAGTGACATTTTAATATAATAATTCAGCAGTCTTTGGTCAGCACCTGCTCCTGAGAGTGGCTTATATGTTTAATAGTTCATTGCTGATTGACACACTAATTAACGTTATATCAAAATAGTTGATCTGGCACCAAAACCTTCCCACGAACAACCCTAACCGATCCTGAAAAACGGTAATTATTTTCAGTTAAAGTCTCTCACTCTACTTTTCTCTGTCTCTTTCTCTCTCTCTCCCCGTCTGTGTCTGTCCACCTATCCTGCACTCCCTCCACCTCAGTCTCTTACCAGGTGAAGCAGGGGACCTGTGAGGTGGTGGCCATCCACCGTTGCTGCAATAAGAACAAAATTGAGGAGCGCTCTCAAACCGTCAAGTGTTCCTGCTTCCCCGGCCAGGTTGCTGGCACCACCAGAGCCAGGCCCTCTTGTGTCGAAGGTATGTCAGACTGTGTGTGTGTGTGTGTGTGTGTGAGAGAGAGAGAGAGAGAGAGAGAGAGAGAGAGAGCGCCAAGTGGAATACACACACATTTCTAAATGTCATATCTAGTGTTGTGAAGCTTCTATATTATAATTTTGATTGGCTGAGATGCACAGATGCCAAATTTCTGCAAGAAAGGACAACAATATTATATTTTATGCGTATTATTTAAAAATTATATGTAAAATTCACTCTTCTCTCCCCTCCAACAATAACCTTTGGGCAAGGCATTTTATAGCAAATGTTGGCAGTGACCACTACCAGTGTGTTATTATTGCAGGACACCCTCCCCCAAGTATGAATGTGTCTTACAGTGATGTACAGAATGAGTGTCTTCGTGCACAGCAACTACTCCAGCAGTACTTGTAAAAAAAAAGAAAAAAAAGATGCATACTGAACCAACTTGTTCATTTAAGATAGTCATAAATAATACTTTTTATAGTGTACCATAAAAACTGATGATGTGTGTTAAAGTTAGAATTATCTACTTTTTTTTTTTGCATTGCAAGACTGGTAGTTTGCAGTCCACTCTGTCTGTACAAGATTGTGTAACATGAAAGGTCAAAGCCACTAATGCAGGTAATGGAAGACCACTTGACAGTGTCTCCTTGCCTTCCTTATCCTCCCTGTGCCGAAGGAAAGGAGCGGCACACTTGCTACAGCTGTCAGCTGCAGCTGCCTCGGCCCCTGGCTGAAAATTCAGACCACAGTTTAATGAGGCCTGTTGCATTTGGGCCAGCATTACATTTCTCATCTAGTCGGGCCACCACAGTGCATCTCAGGTGGTCATAGAAAAGTTGTTTTCTGGTCTTATGCACTATGTGATAACTCTAAATGCAATATTTGGTTGGGTTTTATCCACAAAAAAAAAAAAAAAAAGGTATAAGAAATTGTTAGGATCCTGTTTAATATCCGGCGTCTGGGTAGTGTAGCTGTCTATTCCATTGCCTACCAACACGGGGATCTCCGGTTCAAATCCCCGTGTTACCTCTGGCTCGGTTGGGCATCCCCTACAGACAACAATTGGCTATGTCTGCAGGTGGGGAGCCAGATGTGGGTATGTGCCCTGGTCGCTGCACTAGCTCTTCCTTTGGTCGGTCGGGGCTCCTGTTTGGGGGGGAGGGGGAACTGGGGGGAATAGCGCGATCCACCCATGCGCTACTATGTCCCCCTGGTGAAACTCCTCACCGTCAGGTGAAAAGACTGAAAAGAAGCAGCTGGTGATTCCATGTGTATTGGAGGAGGCATGTGGTAGTCTGCAGCCCTCCCTGTATCGGCAGAGGGGGTGGAGGGTGGAGCAGCGACCAGGATGGCTCGGAAGAGTGGAGTGATTTGCCAAGTACAATTTGGGTGAAAAAGAGATGATAAAAGCCACAAAAAAGAAAAGAGTTTAATATTAGCAGGACAATGGAAAGATTTAAATGTGTGATTTTTTTTTTTCAAAAACCTGCGACCCAGAGAGCAGGATAAGTGGTTCGGATAATGGATGGATGGAATTTTTTTCAAAATACTTTTTATATGAAATAATTGTTCAAATACTACTTAACATACACACTTTGGAAGGAATTTTTATGTGCCGTTTGCTATTCAAATACCTCAAGTAAATGTAAAGAAAATTTGAGAATATATCGTCTATGTTCACGTGTATGTGCGTGTGCATAAGCACCAGTGCATGTGTGCACACATCGTATTTGAACTTTTATGTCTTTGTGTAGGTTTCTGCATGTTTGCAAGTGTTATGAGTGTACACACGTAGCATGGGTTCTGTGTGTTGTGCATGTGTTGCAGAGTGTTTGGCTTTAGTGATGGTAGAAAGAGAAAACCCACAGGGTTTCTGCTTTATTCTGCTGGTCTGTGTGTTCTGAGAGCCCCTTCCCAGGCAGGGACATGCAGTGTCACTGACCCCATCATCCATCCACACTGTTACTCTGCTGAGAGCTCACTCTCTTTCTTACACACACACACACACACACACCCACACCCACCCCTCTGAACATATTCCTTGCCAATCCAATCCAGTGGAGCTGTATTAACCCCCAACCACTGGGAAATAGATAGTTGTCTGGTATGTGAGTGGAACCAGCGAATCCCTCGGGTACACAGGCTATACAAACTGTGGTAGGGTCAGCTTTGGGGGTACAAACTATAAACCCAAACTCACTTAGGCCTGCCTATCCTATAACCACACATAAACATGTCTCTCACTCTCACTCTCTCTCTCTCTCTCTCTCTCTCTCTCTCTCTCTCTCTCTCTCTCTCTCTCTCTCTCTCTCTCTCTCTCTCTCTCTCTCTCTCTCTCTCCATATATATATTTTTTTAAAAATACACACACACACACACGCACACACCGATCAGCCAAAACATTAAAACCACTCACAGGTAAGTGATTAACATTGATTATCTCATTACTATGGCACCTGTCAAGGGGTGGGATATATCAGGCACTAAGTGAACAGTCAGTTCTTGAAGTTGATGAGTTGAAAGCAGGAAAATGGGCAAGTGTAAGGATCTGACAGACTTTTGACAAGGGCCAAATTGTGATGGTTAGACGACTGGGTCAGAGCATCTCCAAAGTGGCAGGTCTTGGGTGTTCCCTGTATGCAGTGGTCAGTACCTACCAAAAGTGGTCCAAGGAAGGACAACTGGTGAACCGGCAACAGGGTCATGGGCGCCCAAGGCTCACTGATGAATGTGGGGAGCGAAGGCTAGCCCATCTGGTCCAGTCCCACAGAGGAGTAACTGTAGCTCAAATTGCTGAAAAGGTTAATGTTGGCTGTGATATACAGGTGTCAGAACACACAGCCCCATCCATACACAGATTGTAATAATCAGCTGTCAACTTATATTGCAATACAATATAATTTAATTGCAATTTTAACTGTAATTGCAATACAGTATAGTATAATTATATTGACGGCTGATGAGTGCTTATGGCATGAAACAGGCTTGTACTGTCTCAAAGAATTTACTTGACTCACTGGATTTTATATATATATATATATGGTGTTGTAAGTGTTCAACTAATGAGGAGAGGAATATCAACACGGATACAGGAAAAAAAAGTTTTAATGCATTGCAGCACAGGCCTCTTTCGTGCGTTTCGCAGCTGATGAGTGCAAAACGCATGAAACAGGCCTGTACTGCAATGCATTAAAACTTTTTTTCGCTGTATCCATGTTTATATATGTATATAATCCAGTGATTCAAGTACATTCTGTATGAGACAGCACAAGCCTGTTTCATGCCATAAGCAACCATCAGCTGTCAAACAGCTGATGATTTGATAGCTGATGATTGCTTATGGCATGAAACAGGCTTGTGCTGTCTCATAAAGAATATACTTGAATCACTGGATTATTTTGCTCATTTGTTGAGCACTTTTCCTACTGCTGAGTGTTTCTTTTAACGGAGTTTTATGTGTGTGTGTGTGTGTGTGTATATTTGTTAACATGGCAGGTTTTTGTGACGTAAAAGAAGTTTTGAAACCAAGATCAATAATGTCAACTTTTTCGGTCCATATTGTGGAATTACAGCCTATAAAAATAAAGTGAAAAAAAATCAGAAACATTTCAGGGGGGAAAATATATATACAAAACGTGCAATAACCTGATTGCATAAGTGTGCACAGCCTTTTATAATTGGGGATGTGGCTGTGTTCAGAATTAACCAATCACTGTTTGGTGGGGTTACCAAATGTGTCCAGTAGAGGGTGCTTTTCCCATTCAGATGACCCAAAACACACTGCTACGTCACTGTAGCGCATCGTCACTCAAAAAAAGAAAAAGGTAGGGTTGTTGTTCAACCTTCTTGATGAGTTTTTTGAATGGAGACAATAGCTTGATAGTGATTAGATCAGACAACCATAACAACGGTGATTGGCTTTGTTAAGAAAGCTTGGATAAATAAGGGTAGTAGAAAAGGATTAGTAGGTAGTATTTCTAAAGTTAGATATCCAGCCTGCATTTGTAAAGCTTTCTTTAAAACACCCAGTTCTAACAATCAAGCAGCAATACAGAGACAGACATACAGATAGGATCACTGACTAATAACAATCAATCTATTAATCTCTGCTAGTTTCTTTCCTGTCTGTCTCACAGTCTGTGGTTCTCTCTCTGTCCCTCTCTTCTCTCTCTCTCTCTCTCTCTCTCTCTCTCTCTCTCTCTCTCTCTCTCTCTCTCTCTCTCTCTCTCTCTCTCTCTCTCTCTCTCTCTCTCTCTCTCTCTCTCTCTCTCTCTCTCTCTCTCTCACACACACACACACATTTGTTTTTCTATACTTGTGAAGACCCTTATTGACTACATTAACCCTGTCCTTATCCCTTTTTATCCCTTTCTTACAGAAATATAGCATCTGTGCATCTCAGTCAACAGAAACTATATGGAAGCTTCAGTACACTAGACACCTGCACATTTAGCCGTCTCTTTGTGTGTGCTCCCGCTTTGCTCACACACACACACACACACACACACACACACACACACACACACACACACACACACACACACACACACACACACACACACACACACCTTTTAGAGAGGGCTAATACAGATATGGATATTATGGCTTTATAAATAAATTAAATAATAATAAAAATCTACAGTGTAATATACCTACTTGAACCATGCTGGGTAGAAAAAGTGTATAAAAAAGATATTCATTTCCCCCATTCTTTCCCACTCAGTTAATGATGGAGGCATTTTCTTCATTTTTTTCCTTCTCTTTTTAACTAGTGTAAGTGAACAGTCATGCTGTGTGTGGATGCAAGTGTTATGGTGTAAATAGTACATTGGTCTGGGTGAGTTGCGTGATGGCTTTATTGGCATGTGGAGCCTTACAAGATTGAATTGCCAGGGTGGAATTGATAACAGCCAGTAAGCAGCAGTCAAGAGGATTACCTCTGTTTATTAGAATGCTCCACAGGGAATTGCACCGTTCACTCTTTGTTTGTGTGTGCATGTTTTATTGTCCCCTACTTGACTCTGCTAATTTGATTGTCCCCACACACTCTTGTAATGTTTCCACAGTATGTTAGTATATTTGTGTGTGCATGCCCCTCATTGCTCCCTCCTGGCTTTTGTGTTTATTTGATCCGACTCTGGAGCATTCGTTTATATATATTTATATCATGTATTATATATTATATATATATTTTGTAATATATTTTTGTGTATTTATGTGTGTGTGGGGGGGGGTTGTGTTTCTATACATGCATGTGAACAGGTGGGTGACACATGAAAGGAAAAAACCAACATAAAGTGTCTTAGTAAGGTGTTGGTCCACCACGAGCCTGCAGAGCAGCTTCAGTGGTCCTTGTCATAGATTCTACAAGTCTCTGAACTCTAGTGGAGGGATGGACACCATTCTTCCAAAAGATATTCCCTCATCCGGTGTTTTGATGATGGTGGTGGAGAGCGCTGTCTATCACGTCTGTCCAAAAATCTCCCATAGGTGCCGAACTGGGCTTAGATCTGGTGACTGTGAAGGCCATAACATATGATTTACATTATTTTCATCCTCATCACACCATTCAGTGACCTCTCGCACCCTGTGGATGGGGGCAGTGTCATCCTGGAAGAGACCGCTCCCATCAGGATAGAAATGTTTCATTGTCGGGTAACGGTGATCACTCAGAATAACTTTGTATTGAGTTGCAGTGACCCTTCCCTCTAAGGAGACAAGTGGACCCAAACTATGCCAGAAAATACACCCCACAGCATAACAGATCCCCAGGACCCCATCACTGTAGAGGTCAAGCATTCAGGTTTTTCCTTTAATTTGTCACCTGTCGGTATACAGTGCATCCGGAAAGTATTTACACCCCTTCACTTTCCCCACATTTTGTTATGTGACAGCCTTATTCCAAAATGGATTAAATTCCTTTTTTTTCTCATCAATCTGCATACAATACCCCTTAATGACAAAGCGAAAACAGTTTTGTAGAAATTTTTGCAAATTTATTAAAAATAAAAAACTGAAATATTGCATGTACATACACTACCGTTCAAAAGTTTGGGATCACCCAAACAATTTCGTGTTTTCCATGAAAAGTCACACTTATTCACCACCATATGTTGTGAAATGAATAGAAAATAGAGTCAAGACATTGACAAGGTTAGAAATAATGATTTGTATTTGAAATAAGATTTTTTTTACATCAAACTTTGCTTTCGTCAAAGAATCCTCCATTTGCAGCAATTACAGCATTGCAGACCTTTGGCATTCTAGCTGTTAATTTGTTGAGGTAATCTGGAGAAATTGCACCCCACGCTTCCAGAAGCAGCTCCCACAAGTTGGATTGGTTGGATGGGCACTTCTTTGAGCAGATTGAGTTTCTGGAGCATCACATTTGTGGGGTCAATTAAACGCTCAAAATGGCCAGAAAAAGAGAACTTTCATCTGAAACTCGACAGTCTATTCTTGTTCTTAGAAATGAAGGCTATTCCATGCGAGAAATTGCTAAGAAATTGAAGATTTCCTTCACCAGTGTGTACTACTCCCTTCAGAGGACAGCACAAACAGGCTCTAACAGGTACTATTTAATGAAGATGCCAGTTGGGGACCTGTGAGGCGTCTGTTTCTCAAACTAGAGACTCTAATGTACTTATCTTCTTGCTCAGTTGTGCAACGCGGCCTCCCACTTCTTTTTCTACTCTGGTTAGAGCCTGTTTGTGCTGTCCTCTGAAGGGAGTAGTACACACCGGTGTAGGAAATCTTCAATTTCTTAGCAATTTCTCGCATGGAATAGCCTTCATTTCTAAGAACAAGAATAGACTGTCGAGTTTCAGATGAAAGTTCTCTTTTTCTGGCCATTTTGAGCGTTTAATTGACCCCACAAATGTGATGCTCCTGAAACTCAATCTGCTCAAAGAAGTGCCCATCCAACCAATCCAACTTGTGGGAGCTGCTTCTGGAAGCGTGGGGTGCAATTTCTCCAGATTACCTCAACAAATTAACAGCTAGAATGCCAAAGGTCTGCAATGCTGTAATTGCTGCAAATGGAGGATTCTTTGACGAAAGCAAAGTTTGATGTAAAAAAAATCTTATTTCAAATACAAATCATTATTTCTAACCTTGTCAATGTCTTGACTCTATTTTCTATTCATTTCACAACATATGGTGGTGAATAAGTGTGACTTTTCATGGAAAACACAAAATTGTTTGGGTGATCCCAAACTTTTGAACGGTAGTGTAAGTATTCACACCCTTTACTCAGTACTTGGTTGAGGCACCTTTGGCAGCGATTACAGCCTCAAGTCTTCTTGGGTATGAAGCTACAAGCTTGGCACACCTATATTTGGGGTATTTCTCCCATTCTTCTCTGCAGATCCTCTCGAGCTCTGTAAGGTTAGATGGGGAGCGTCGCTGCACAGCTATTTTCAGGTCTTTCCAGAGATGTTCAATGGGGTTCAAGTCTGGGCTCTGGCTGGGCCACTCAAGGACATTCACAGACTTGTCCCGAAGCCACTCCTTCATTGTCTTGGCTGTGTGCTTAGGGTCGTTGTCGTGTTGAAAGGTAAACCTTCGCCCCAGTCTGAGGTCCTGAGCGCTCTGGAGCAGGTTTTCATCAAGGATCTCTCTGTACTTTGCTCCATTCATCTTTCCCTCGATCCTTACTAGTCTCCAGGTTCCTGCCGCTGAAAAACATCCCCACAGCATGATGCTGCCACCACCATGCTTCACTGTAGGGATGGTATTAGCAAGGCAATGAGAGGTGCCTGGTTTCCTCCAGACGTGACGTTTGGCATTCAGGCCAAAGAGTTCAATCTTGGTTTCATCAGACCAGAGAATCTTGTTTCTCATGGTCTGAGAGTCCTTTAGGTGCTTTCTGGCAAAGTCCAAGCGGGCTGTCATGTGCCTTTTACTAAGCAGAGGCTTCCGTCTGGCCACTCTACCATAAAGGCCTGATTGGTGGAGTGCTGCAGAGATGGTTGTCCTTCTGGAAGGTTCTCCCATCTCCACAGAGGACCGCTGGAGCTCTGTCAGAGTGACCATCGGGTTCTTGCTCACCTCCCTGACCAAGGCCCTTCTCCCCCGATTGCTCAGTTTGTCTGGGCAGCCAGCTCTAGGAAGAGTCCTGGTGGATCAAAACTTCTTCCATTTACGAATGATGGAGACCACTGTGCTCTTTGGGACCTTCAAAGCTGTAGAAATTTTTTTGTACCCTTCCCCAGATCTGTGCCTCGATACAATCCTGTCTCGGAGGTCCACAGGCAATCCCTTTGACTTCATGGCTTAGTTTCTGCTCTGACATGCACTGTCAACAGTGGGACCTTATATAGACAGGTGTGTGCTTTTCCAAATCATGTCCGATCAATTGAATTTACTAGAGGTGGACTCCAATCAAGATATAGAAACATCTCAAGGATGATCAGTGGAAACAGGATGAACCTGAGCTCAATTTTGAGTGTCATAGCATAGGGTGTGAATACTTATGTACATGCAATATTTCAGTTTTTTATTTTTAATAAATTTGCAAAAATTTCTACAAAACCTTTTTCACTTTGTCATTATGGGGTATTGTATGTAGATTGATGAGAAAAAAAGGAATTTAATCCATTTTGGAATAAGGCTGTAACATAACAAAATGTGGGGAAAGTGAAGAGGTGTGAATACTTCCCGGATGCACTATGTGTGTGTGTGTGTGTGTGTGTGTGTGTGTGTGTGTGTGTGTGTGTGTGTGTGTGTGTTCATATGTGAATTCACATGTGCATATATTTTCTGTGTACATATAAGTGTGGGCTTTCACATAAACATATATATATTTGCACGGAGGCCTCTGTGTGTGGACAAAGGGTACAGTTTGGTGGGAAACTCCATTCCTGTCTAGTAAATGAGAAGATGCCTGCCACTGTCACATGTCACCAGCGGTCTGAATGAGGCTAACCAAGGTTTAGTAGAGGACAACGAGGCAAGTGTAACTCAAAGAAAAGGCGGTGGATCAGATTTATTTTCTGTGTTTGGTATAGTTTACTCGGTGGATGGAGAAACTTAAGCAGTCTTGTTTAGATTTTTCATCACATGCCAACCCGCTGCTGGTTATATATTGCCCTGCTCTTTATGTCATACTTGTTACTTACTTTTGTCATTTTGTCACACTATTCATATTTCATTGCGTACATGTTTGTGTATTGGTGCACGTGCGTCGTAATCGCATCTCATTTACAATCAATTTCTGACTTTTTTCACTCGCACCTATTACTCGTGTTATTTTCAGGCTTCTCATCATGCACACCTCGGCGTACAGGGCATGGTTCTGTGAGCCAGAGCGGCATCAATACACAATGTGTTAGTAAATCATTATAGAAAGAGATGGATGCTTCTCCCCTGTTGTTTTTGTAGACTGGAATCACTGAGTGGAACGGTTAGAATGCCAGGGGTCTCCACACCGCTACCCTATCCGCACCACATCTGTGTGTGTGTGTGTGTGTGTGTGTGTGTGTGTGTGTGTGTGTGTGTGTGTGTGTGTGTGTGTGTGTGTGTGTGTGTGTGTGTGTGTGTGTGTGTGTGTGTGTGTGAATATTCTGTTTGCCGGTGAACAGGGAATATATATTATATCCCTTTTAAGTAGTAATGACCTGGGAGCAAGGGCATGGGATTGCTTGTGCAGCACTTTTACACCTAACACAGCACAGTGGGGACCACAGACGGAGAAACACACACAAAAACACACACACACACACACACATTCACACCCATCCACATGCACACATAACGGATACATTTTCCAAGTAAATTTCCTAACCCTGTTTGCATTGCAGTGCTCTGAGTGAGCACAAGCATGGTGCTGTTGTAAAGCATTAATGGACAAACACTCCAGAAGACACATGGTCGGGTGCACATGTTGTATCAGTACACCCTGCCTTATATCAAGCAGCCAACATTGAATTATTGTTCAAAAGGAACATACATTCATGGACTCAGGCCATTGATAACAAAAGCCAATCTCTTATACTACATGAGTCTCAGATGCCTACAGACGACTAGGTTAGGAATCTCTTTGAAGTTACGATACTGACAGTGTACATCTTATTTCAATTTCACCACATGAAACACTTATTTTTTTAGGTGCACTTTGAAGATAACTGAAAGATCTTAAGATCTCTCACTTTAGCTGTTTCTGGTAAGGGAACTGTGAATTCTCCACATGAAATTAATATTTGAAACATTTTTATTTTTGATGTGGTATATGTTACTTGATATTTTGTGTGTGGAAACAAATGGAATCAACATTTTACCTTTTGGTTAGTCTTTCATGTTTGTCAAAGCCACGTCTTTCCAAAGACGCAGGTTGTTAACTTTGTGTGTTTGTGTGAGAACCTGGTTGGTTGTTTGTTTTTTTTTCTCATTGGCTTTAGACAAAGTCTCAGCAATCACGTTTTCAGTTTATTTATGAAGGTGCTTTCTGTTCGTTGTATATTTTTTAAAAACACCTGTTGCCCTACATAATGAAGTGTGAGCATTGCATCTCGTTTCACGGTGTCGATTAGCCAAGAAAAAGCAATGCATGAACAAAGATTTTGAGACGACAATAATTCAACCTACGAGCCTGTGATTGCTCACTGGATTCTCAATAACAGTTATGTCACGTGTGTGAGGCCACTGAGTGCCCAAATGACATGGCAAATGGAGAGGTGCTGCAATTTTTGCTTTGTCCACTTGATGTCACAAACATTACAACAACATGGCGGAGGCAGCACAGGTGCTATAGCAACTGTAGATGTTCTGGGGTGAAAAGTGGTAATGCTCACATAATTGCACACAGAGATACAAAATAAGATGCCTTGCAGTGTGCCTGTAGCCACTTAAGGCATTGCAATGTGACAATGTATTAGTCAGGTTTATGGTAGATTGACGTGCCGTGATCAGTGGGAGGAGGAGATGGAGCTATAGGCAGCCTCATAGCGTGATGCCTTCACATCCTATCAGACAGCCACAGAAAGAAGATATGATCCCTGGGAATAACACAACATCAGTCTAGATTTTCGCCTAATCACTTGCACCTACAGCAGAGTCGACCTGCTGTGTAGACACTTGCCCTTGATTGAGCCTAAATTGGAATTTTGATTGAAAGCGCAAAAGTGAGAAACCATTTTAAGTCAAAACCCTTTTTATTGGCGTGATTGTAAGTACAACAGGATGTATACATAAACTGTGCACTTTGTTGAGAATATCATGAACATGTTCGCCTTTAGCCCACTCAGCATCGACTGAATGCCTCTGCCAACTTGGAAGAGGGATGTCTCTTCTGATGCGCTTGCTGAGGTTTCTCCCATGTTTTTCTGAAAAGTTTTTTTTTTCCTTGTAGTTTTTAACTTACCTGAATTGAGGGTGTTAGGATTATGGAAACACTGAGTGGCAAGCGAGTAAAAAAAAAATATCTGGTGATCCATTTTCTACGTCTTATCTCAATTCTCTGCCGTGTTTATGAATTAAGAACAGGTGAAAAATGTTTTGCCAGGCTGATCTTTCCAAATTCCTTAAATTTTTTAATCTTTAATCTTTTTTATTTTTTAAAATTTTCTAAATTTTACTAATAATAATAATTTTGTAATCTTTTTAAACATTTTAATTTAATTTTTACATTTGTTTCTTAATCTTTTTTCCGTTTTAATTTTTTCTTTACTGATATTGATACTGATATTTTTAAATCATCTTGGGAGAGAGATCCCTCCTCTGTTGCTCTCCCTGAAGATTCTTCCTATTTTTTCTCCGTTAAAGTGTTTTTTTATTTTATTTAGGGAGTTGTCCCTTATCTGACACAAGGGTCTAATGACAGGATGTTGTGTTGCTGTAACGCCCCTTGACACAAATTTGTAATTTGTGATATTGAGCTATACAAATAAAATTGACCTGACTTAATCTCTGAAACAGGTGGGAAAAATATTTTGCCAGGTGAAAAAAAACAAGTTTTGGATTATTTTTCTAAATTACTTTTTTTTTTCTGTGAAAACAGGTGACAAAGTTTTGGCAGGTCGAATTTTGTTCTTTTTTTTTTTGTGGCCAGGATCCATTTTCTAAGAGTTTGTTGTTGTTATACTCTTTTCAGCCACAAGATATTTTTTCCACCTGTGAAAAAAAAAGGGGAAAAAGGTTTTGGCAGATCGATCAATCAATCAATAAATCAGTCAGTCAATCGAAGTTACATTTTATAAAGCGCTTTCCTAGCTGCAACAGCCACTCAAAGTGCTTTACGACATGATTTTTTTTTTATGTCAGGGAAAGTGTGTGTGGTGGAATACTGATTTCGGTCACAAGATTTTTTTTTCACCTGTGAAAGTTTTAGCAGGTCAGTTCAATTTTTTTTTTTTGGGCCAGGTTAATTTTTCTAAGCGTTTTGTTGTAATACTGGTATCAACTACATGAGGCTGAATGCGCCTCTACCCCATGTTCTAACTAGCCCAGTGAACACCAACCGGGATTTCAACGTTGATGTATAGCTGGAAACTGAATGATATTCGGTCTGAACGTCTAAGACGTCTTTTCGCCCTGTTTTCAACCAGCTAAAGTTCAATCACGCCATCGTGTCACAAAACACAATTTTGTTTAATCATTTTGATAATTTGTTCAGTTGTAGGTTGAGAGAGATGATGTTGATTAGTGTGAAAGTATTTTTCCCTAGTCATATTGCACTGGTGGGCGAAAAGTGGTACATAAAGATCTCATTTCAATGCATGTAATGTTACATATAAAATTACATAAATATGGAACTATAAAGGCTTTGTGCTGCCAACAAGAAGCTTCCAGGACATTGTAATGGGAGCAGTTATATACATTAATAATAACTAATAAAGACATTTTTTGCAACAGCGAAATTTTTATACAATAAATTATAGTTGTCTTATATTACTCCGTAAAAACAAAAAAAACATGTTTATCCTGGAATTGAAGCCAGGTCGCCCACTGGAAAAGGCTTGGATTTATGGACTGAGCTATTGCAATAATACAAGTGAGTTTTCCATATAGGGCTTATAGCTCAGTCAATGCATTTTCTATGAAGGCGTGCCCTCCGAATAAATGCTCATGTCGTTGTTAGTTATTTTACTTTAATGTATAGAACTACTCCCATTACGATGTCCTTGATGCTTCTTAGCAGCACACAGCCTGTATAATTACACATTTGACATTATATGAAATATTAAATGCGCTGAAATTACGTCTTTGTGTAGATCACATTTCACCCACCAGAGCAATATGACTTTGGAGAAATACCTTCACACTAATCAATATCGTTTCTCTTTCAACCCACATGTAGCTGTAGCAGGAAAATGTGCTTCTTTCTTAATATCTTAAAAAAACTTTCCAAGAGGACATAGTTTGTCTAGTATAATAAGTGTTGTTGTGTAATCCTATTGTAAATAATATTTGTAACTATAACTTTCGGTTTCACAATGTTTTGGGTAATAATGACACCTACTGTTCAGATAAGTGAGCTACGTTGAATAGGCAAGATACCGGTCATGGGATCAAGTTAACTAATTTGAGAGGAAATGCGTACATTGCCAGAACCATCGGGCGTCGCTACAGACACAGTTGGCCTTGTCTGCGGGTGGGAAGTCGGATGTGGGTATTTATCCTGGTCGCTGCATTAGCGCCTCCTCTGGTCGGTCGAGGCGCCCCCCGGATCGGCAGAGAGGGGATGGAGCAGCGACTGGGACTGCTCAAAAAGAGCGGGGCAATTGGCCAGATACAACTGGGGAGAAAAAGGGGAAAAATTTGAAAAAAATATACACGGAGTAAAGTGTCTTTGCAAAAGATGAGTATCAGTGTGACATTAAAAATATAGTAATGACTCCTAAATTTCTGGTCAGAAGGCGCACACAGTATGTGATTGTTTGTTAATCATTCTACCTTTGTGTAATTCATTTATTGTTTCACAGGTTAATGCGAATGCAAGTTTCAAGATGGCATTGACGCTAGTTTTAGTAGGTAAGCTACATGGCTGACTAAATCCTCATGGACACTAAAAGGTATTTTGCTAAGAAATGGCTAGTGGTGCACTTCAGACTCATTTTGCACTGATAATACGATAAAATGTCATATTTATTTCATTTCAATTTTTCACGGTGTTTGGAGTTGTGAAAGAAGACAATAAAACGCTTGTCGAACAATCAGTGGGAACGTAGTTTTGTCTGTACCAGAAGAAACACTTTGGGAGCAGTTGCAGTGAAAAACGTAGCCATTCATGGGAGTGGGCAACGAGGTTCGCCAGCGTTCCTGCGAAAAGCCTGCGTGTCTTTAAGACTCTATTACCACGGTCCACGTGGAAGATCTGCCTGCATATCCCAGCATTCGTCCGATGTGACATCGCGAGCTTCAATCATCCAATCCAGCGCAGAGGTGGAATCTAAGCGCAATAAGAAGACGGTGCTGCAGCTGCCAAGGACAGTAATAAGGAAGCCACGTTATGACGTCTTTGGACAATTCTGTTTCCAACCGTTTATAACACCCATACCAGGCCAGACTGTATCTCTTAAGTTTGGAACAGTTTCTTTTCTCAGTTGATGTTCTATTAAAATTTCTTGCGATTCAAATATCCTTAGGAAAAGAGGGGTAAAATGAAAATCGCATTTTGATAATTTTGTAAGTTGATCATAAGTGTGTAATTTATTTGATAATTGATGGTGTGTATTTCCGTGGTGGTTCTATAGTTAGTAAGTTTAGCAAAATGGAGCAAGGCACATCAGAAATTTGTGTACAAGATCATGTAATTCAGGCGCTAGAAGATGAGACGGTACAATTAGAGGAGATATCAGAAACTGAAATTGAAGACTCAAAGACAAAAAATTGAGGAACGCATAGCTGAAATTTATGCAGCTCTTGAAATACAAAAGGTGGAGTCCAGGAGCCATCATCTCAAGGTGGACAAGAGGTGAGGTGATCAGAAAGGGGGAAACGCCCAACAGGGGGGGAAAAAGATTGAGTTCAGAAAGGATGACATAGCAAGAAAGTTTATGTTCACATATGTAAACTTCAAGGCAGAGGTTAAATTAATCAGATCTAAACTTAAGAAAGAATGCTCTAAAACTGAGTTAGGTGAAATGACTGTAGCTGTGGAAAAATGTGAGCCAGAACTAAAACAAGAATATGAGTTTACGTGCACTGACCACCCCATTTCAAGCTATAAGAAGGAGAATGGATAGCTGTACCTCAGTTACTACCGAAATAATTGCACTCCTGAAAAGGCGTTATGCGGAAGCTGGTACTAAGGAGTTTGATGCAGTGGATGTGAAAGAAACACTCCTCCAGTTACTCCAAAGAGAAGATGCCAGGTCAATATATGGATCAACTTTGTCAAGAGCTGGGCAGGGTAGTCAGCAAGGAAGTCATATGTCAGTAAAGAAGGCAGAGGCAGCGGCACGTTTGGCATCAAAACGTGCTGAAATAAACTGGGGAAAAAGAAATCTCTGCCCAGAAGAAGGAGGTGCTAGCCCAGCAAGAGAGGTTAAAATCCTTGAAGAGCAAAGAGACCTTGAATGTCATGGACTCTGCTGGAGCTTCCTGCTCCTCTTAGCCCCCTCCCTCCTGCTGCTTCTCCTGCACACACCCCTCCGCTCATTCTTCAATCAGCACCTGCCAGCTGTCCCCACCAGTACACTGTCTCCAACCACTGGCACTCCCCATACATTATCTGTCAGCCTATCAGTTTCTCATTCTGCCACACTCGTTGCTGTCTGTTTCATTACCCCAGTATATATTCTAGTCAGTTGGCCCTTGTTTGCCAGATCGTAGTTTGTGCTCCCTGCCTGCTTTGTATCCCACCTGATTGTATGTATTGCCTTTTTTTCTGGATTTTGACCTGTGCCTGCTTCCTTGTTTGAACCTTTCGCCTTGTGCCCTTACCTCAGCCCGGTTGGCTTGATTTTATTTTGTTCTTTTTCGATCTCTGGAACGGGCTGTACTTTGCCCTGCCAGTAATATCAGTGAAGCCACTCTTTTGCCTAACTCCTGCCTCTGCTCAGTGATTCTGCATGTGGGTCATCTGATCTGTGACAGTACGATCTGGCCAGGAATGGACCCAGCAGAATTTCAACACCTCTGCGCTCTGGTGGACAAGCAAGGCCCCACTCTCAACACTCATCAGAAGGAAATGGCCACAGTAACACAGCACCTGCAAGTAACCGCTAACAGCGTTGATCACCTGTCTGCTCAGCTACGGCAGCTCCAGGACACAGCTCCTTCCAGCCCAGCGGCTTCTCCACCATTGCTGCCGCCCGTGCCCCTGGTGTCGCATCCCATCCATGAGCCACGTCTGCCTCCTCCCAGTCACTACAGCAGTGAGTCCGGCCTTTGCCTTTCTTTTTCTTTTTTTATCACAATGCTCTCTGGTGTTTGTGCTACAGCCATCTACCTTCCCGTCTGATCGCTCCAGAGTTGTCTACATCGTCAGTCTCATGGATGGGAGAGCAAGGAAGTGGGGGACGTCAGTTTGGGTAGTCAATTCACCTGTCTTCGCCTCCCTGGATACGTTCACTCAGGAAATGAGGAAGGTGTTCGATAGATCCGTCAGTGACAGAGAGTTGGCACAAGTCTGATTGCAGGCACACCAAGGGTGGTTCCGTTGCTGCCCCACTGTGCCCAGGGGAAGCCATCCAATCATCCTCATTAGAACTACTAAACCCGCTGCCCATTCCATGACGGCCCTGGTCACATATAGCCCTGGACTTCATCACCAGTTTCTCGGACTCTGAGGGTAACACAGTGGTTCTTACTGTGGTTGATCATTTTCAAAGTATGTGCATTACACTCCACTGCCTAAAATACCCATGGCTAAGGAAACTGCTCAACTCCTTGTGCAACATGTTGTTAGGATACATGGCCTGCCTACCTCTGTGGTCTCTGACAGGGGACCTCAATTCACCTGTCATTTTTGGAAAGCCTTCTGTACTCTCATAGGTGCATGGTCATCCAGAACCCATCCTCCTGGAGTCAGCTCCTCATGGGTTGAGTATGAACATAATTCACTGCCTGTCACCTCCACGGGGGCTCTCCATTTCAAGTTTGTTTTGGGCATCAACCCCCTCTGTTTTCCTCACAAGAGAAGGAATCACTTGTACCCTCTGCCCAGGCTTTTGTCTGCAGATGTCACCGGACCTGGTGACAAGCCCGTGCCCAACTCCTGTGGTCCTCAGCCTGTCAAAAGGAACAGTCTGACTGCCATCACTCTGCTGCTCCCTGATACTGGTAGGACAAAAGGGTCTGGTTGTTGTCCATGGACCTGCCCCTCCGGACTACCTCCAGAAAGTTGACTCCCAGTTTCGTGGGCCCATTTCCGGTGTCTAAAATTATTAATCCCTCTGCTGTCCGTTAACAGTTGCCCAGGACCCATTCAGGGAATCCATCCCACCTTTCATGTCTCCTGTATCAAGCCAGTACGCACCTGTGTCCTTGCCCCGCCCGCCAACCCTCCTCCTCCTCCCAGGCGCGTTGATGGTGAAGAAATCTACACTGTCAAGGAACTCCAAGTCTCAACGCCGGGGGAAAGGCATTCAGTATTTGGTGGACTGGGAGGGCTACGGCCTGGAGGAAGGATCTTGGATTCCTGCCAGGGGCATCTACGACCCCACCCTCATCAAGGAGTTCCACTGTCTGAACCCTGACCAGCCCAATCAGACACCTGGGGGCGTCCGTGGGGGGGGGGTACTGTCATGGACTCTGCTGGAGCTTCCTGCTCCTCTTAGCTCCCTCCCTCCTGCTGCTTCTCCTGCACACACCCCTCCGCTCATTCTCCAATCAGCACCTGCCAGCTGTCCCCATCAGTACACTGTCTCCACCCACTGGCACTCCCCCTGCATTATCTGTCAGCCTATCAGTTTCTCATTCTGCCACACTCGTTGCTCGTCTGTTTCATTACCCCAGTATATATTCTAGTCAGTTGGCCCTTGTTTGCCAGATCGTAGTTTGTGCTCCCTGCCTGTTTTGTATCCCGCCTGATTGTATGTATTGCCTGCTTCCTTCTTTGAACCTTTTGGCTTATGCCCTTACCTGAGCTCAGTCGGCTTAATTTAATTTATTTTTTTGTTTTTGATCTCTGGAACGGACTGTAATAAATGTGGGTTAACCTTTAGTAGCAGGAAATTACTACTAACGCCAGAACCTTTGAATAACCTCGGGAGAGGATTTACAATACAAAAGCATTCTTTATTAATTCTCATTCAACAGTTCATATAAGAGCAAGGTGTTACAAACAGGTGGGGACAACCAGCCACATCAGGGCAACCCAGGTTCCCGCTAATTTGTGAGACCAAACCACTACACAGCACACAAAGCTAGGCTATACTTGTAGGACCACAACACACAGGGCTAGAAGGGCTAGCTTAAAGACAACACCCAGGGCTAGGAAGGCTAGCTTAAAACCACCTCACTCAGGGCACAACACGGACCGTCAGAACATGAGGCACTGCAACTAGCCAATCATGGCACTCTACGCACCCAACACAGATTTAAGCGGAATCTGAATGCCTGTCTAGGCTTGCAGTTTACCCCTCCAGCCCCTGTTCCTCCTCCATACACAATCTCTGAAAATAAGCCTATTCACATTATACAAATACAGGAATACATGTCAGAACTAATGTCTTTAAAATGCTACTTAACTCGCCCGCTCGGCGAGACCCTCCCTCGAAGTCTGAGCTTGGGGACGCCATCCAACTCCCCGGGGAAACGGCTTCGCTGGACAGCGTGAAAAGAATCCAGTCGGTGTGGGTGTCACATAGACAGCAGGCAATAACATAGAGCAAGGGCGGCTACTGCACTCTTCTAGTCCCGGCCCTAACTTTCTACAGGAGGCAGCAGACCGCCCCTCCTAGCGCAGGAACAGTTAGACCCCCTGTCTGACTGTCTTCATCACCGGCAGTCCTAAATAACTGTGAACAACCAGCCACCCTCCCCATAAGGGTGCCCAGCCGCAGCAGCGAAATGCTCTCTCCCCAATGCGTCATCTGCCCTGTCTTATCTAGCTCCATCCCCCATTATAATCAGTCCGACTTGCATTCAATTCAGTCAGTTGGGTGAGTCCATGCTCATTGTGTCACGTGATTGATGAGTCCCACACTCATTCACGTCACAGTACTTTGCCCTGCCAGTAATATCAGTAAAGTTACTCCTTTGCCTAACTCCTGTCTCTGCTCAGTGATTCTGCATGTGGGTTGTCTCTGATCTGTGACATTGAAGCCATGGAGGCTGAATATAATATGCATGCTGAAGAGGAATCAAAATTGAATGCTGAAATTGGAGATTTCGGTGGGTGTCGGACTCCGCCAAGGTTGTCCCTTGTCTCCGATTCTGTTTGTGATATTCATCGACTGGATCTCAAGGCGCAGCCAAGGTGAGGAGTGTATCCGTTTTGGGAACCTCAGAATTGCATCTCTGCTGTTCGCAGATGATGTACTTTTGTTTGCTTCATCAGAACACGACCTCCGGCGCACACTGGGACGGTCTGCAGCTGAGTGTGAAATGGCCGGGATGAGAGTCGGCACCTCCAAGTCTGAGGCTATGATTCTCTACCGGAAAATGGCGGATTGCTCCCTCCGGGTTGAGGATGAGTTGTTGCCTCAAGTGAAGGAGTTCAAGTATCTTGGGGTCTTGTTCACAAGTGAGGGTAGGATGGAGCGGGGGATTGACAGGCGGATTGGTGCAGCATCAGCAGTAATGTGGACTTTGTACCGAACCGTTGTGGTGAAGAGGGAGCTGAGCCGGAAGGCAAAGCTCTCAATTTACCAGTCAATCTTCATTCCAACCCTCACCTGTGGTCATGAGCTTGGGTAGTGACCGAAAGGGTGAGATCGCAGATACAGGCAGCTGAAAAGAGTTTCCTCTGTAGGGTGTCTGGGCTCAGCCTTAGAGTTAGGGTGAGGAGCTCGGACATCTGGAGGGAGCTCGGAGTAGAGCCGCTGCTCCTTTGTGTCAAAAGGAGCCAGTTGAGGTGGTTCGGGCATCTGATTAGGATGCCCCCTGGGCGCCCTCCTTTGGAGGTTTTCCGGGCACGGCCAACTGGGAGGAGACCCCAGGGTAGACCCAGAACTCGCTGGAGCGACTATACGTCCAATCTGGCCTGGGAACGTCTTGGGATGCCCCAGGAGGAGCTGGAGGGCGTTGCTGGGGAGAGGGATGTCCTGAGTGCCCTACTTATCTTGCTGCCAACGCGACCCTACCCGGGAGAAATGGCTGAAGATGAATGAATGAATGAAATAGGAGATACTGGAGTAATAATCACTTTGCCTCCAAGTCATCTTCCACTGCTGCTTGACAGCACTCCATATTCCCAGGTTCCCCAAGTCCCTCCTTGCTCTGAAAGTAAACTAGAGCCAAAAGCGAACAGTCTTGCTGGTTCAAGCATTAAAAGAGTCCCTAGCGATGACTAGACTTCCAGTACCAGACCTGTTCATGTTTACAGGAGACCCACTCAGATTCACTGAATGGTGTACCTGCTTCAATGCTTTAATCGAAACAAGCTGTACAACCCCAGCATATAGGCTGTTCTATTAAAAAAAAACGTGGAGAGGCACTTTTTGTCTTAAAAGGAACATTTTATAGAAGTGATGAGGAGGCATACACACAGGCTTGGGGTTCCCTGAACAAATGCTATGGCCACGCCTTCATTGTCCAAAGAGCATTCCGGGGAAAACTAAGTAGCTGGCCAAAGATAGGACCAAGAGAATCTCTAAAAGGGAGTTTAGTGATTT
The DNA here is from genome assembly GCF_029633865.1 of Lampris incognitus. Taxonomy (NCBI): domain Eukaryota; kingdom Metazoa; phylum Chordata; class Actinopteri; order Lampriformes; family Lampridae; genus Lampris; species Lampris incognitus. The sequence continues at coordinate 128,805,803 of NC_079212.1, forward strand.
TCTCATCTCCTGCAAGCATGCAATGCCCCATGTACAGGGTCTATGGGTTTTGGATGATTGTGAAGAAAATCAAAAATCATTACAGAAACTTCCTGACTGGGCAACAACCCACTTGAACTGGTATGTCATGAAAACCCTGGATGAAGGGAAGCCATATCCAGGCTTTGAGGAAATTTCGGACTTTGTGGCAGAGGAGGCACGCATTGCATGCAATCCAGTTTCCTCCCTTTATGCATTAAAACATGCAGATAAACAACCAGGGAAGGAACAGAAGCATCTCAAAGCCAGTACCCTGGTGACGTCAACAAAGGTTTTTCAAAAGGCAAAAACTACCTCAAAGGACTCATATGCATCAGAAAGTTAAAAAGGTTCTAAAACCAGCCCTCCCGCCACTGAAATCAAAAGACAAATACAATGTCCCTGCTCTCAACAAAATCACTTTATATATAAATGTGAAAAATTTGCAGCAATGCCTCTAGAGGAAAAGTAAAAATGGTCATTTACAACAAAATGTGCTTTGGTTGCCTCAGAGTCAGCCATGGCTCCAAAAACTAGTAAGATGGCTACTTGCAATATTTGCTGGCGGAGCCACCCCTCTCCGCTTCATGAAGAACATCCTCAAGGAGAAAAGTCATAAGCACCACCACAAGAGGAAAATGCTTCCACTGTCTTGTGCAGCATGAGAATGGACAACAGTGATCGCACTTCAATGATTGTCCTGGTGTGGCTCTCTTGTGTAGCAAAAAACAGCCCAGAAACCTTGGTGTACACATTACTGGACACACAGAATAGTAATACAGTTATTGACCAAGATGTTTGTGAAAACATTGAAGCAGACACAGAACTGGTCACATTGAAGTTGTCAACAATGACCGACGGGTTCAATAGTGAATTGTCAAAGAGCAGTTGGACTAAGAGTGAGAGGGTACCTTTTACAAGACTACAACGAGCTACCACCCACATACACTCGAGAATACATCTCACTGGAGCAAAATATTATTCCTACTCGTGAAACAACGAAAGGGTGAACCCACCATCTCAGCATAGCAGACGAGATGCCAGATCTATTGAACTGTCCTGTAGCACTTCTAATTGGCTACGACTGCGCAAGGGCCCTGAAACCAAAACAAGTGATATCTGGGGAAGATTATGATCCATATGCTGTCAAGACTGATTTAGGCTGGCGTATAGTGGGATCTATAACACCTCATACTAGCTCAAGGGATGTGACAGGATTCTGCCATCGCATTTCTGTAAAGGAACTTCCATCTGTCACACCTGCCTCTTTCATTCAGGCATTGGAAACAGATTTTCTGGACACCCACCCCAGAGAAAGGACAGTATCTCAAGAAGATATTCAATTTCTACAGCTGTTGAAAAACGGAGAAAGGTCCCAAGTACAAAGACGATTACAAGAAATTCATGGACGGTGTCTTTAAAGATGGCGATGCAGAGGAAACAGATACCACACCAAAAGAGGGCAATACATGGCACATTCCCCACCATGGGGTGTATCATCCTAGGAAGCCTGAAAAAATTAGTCGTATTTGACTGCTCTGCCAATTTTGAGGGCACCTTTCTAAATGACCACCTACTTACAGGACCTGATTTAACTAATGCTCTGACTGGGGTGCTGTGTATATTTGACATGGAGAAAATGTTCCACTGCTTCCATGTCAGCACAGAAGATTGGGATTTCTTGAAATTCCTGTGGTTGGAAAATTGGAACACAGAACGAGAGCCCAAGGAGTATCGCATGTGAGTGCATATTTTCGGAGCAGCATCGTCTCCAGGGTGTGCTAATTATGGTATGAATTACCTTACCAGTAAATATGAAAAGGATTACCCATTGGCAGCAGACTTCATACGTAAAAATATTTACGTGGATGATGGGCTTATCAGCATTGATTCGGTCGAGTAAGCCAACCAGCTAGTCACTGAAGCACAAGTAGTCTGGGCTAAGGGAAAACTACGTTTCCTCAAATTTGTGTCCAACAACAGAGAAGTCTTGGATGCTCTTCCAGAAAGTGAACGTGCCAGTGTAGTGAAGGATGTAGATCTGAACTACAGTGAGCTTCCCATGAGGAATGTATTGAGAGTAAAGTGGAACATACAGACTGATCTGTTCTCATTCCGTGTCATCCTTAATGAAAGACAAGCCTTTGAAGAAGAGCTGAAATGGTTTAGTGCAAAAGGTTAAAGTTCAAATAGGGCAAAGTAATTTAGGAAAGAAAGGTGAACATTTGACACAACCATCTTCTTGAGCGTCCAGTTCAAAAACTAGTGGTACTACGACGCTTTTATCCAAAGCGACTTACAATAAGTGCATTTAATGTAGGAAATCAGGAGAACTGCTGGTCATCAGAGGTCATAAGTGCATCTAAACAAGCATCTAAGAGCAAAACCAGTGCTAAAGTAAAAGCGCAAGAAAGACGTTTTTTTTTAAGTGAGTGAATACAATAAGTGCTAAGAACAAGTAACAGGGTAATAGTTCTTGAAGAGATGATTTTTCAACCTGTGCTGAAAGATGGGCAGCGACTCCGCTGTACTGACATCAGTGGGGAGTTCATTCCACCACTGGGGCCAGGACAGAAAAGAGCCGTGACTGGGACGATTGGCAGCAGGGGCCTCTGAGTGACGGGGCAACCAGGCATCCTGAGGCAGCAGAGCGAAGTGGTCGGGCGGGGGTGTAAGGCCTGACCATGGCCTGGAGATAGGAAGGAGCTGTTCCTTTCAATGCCCTGTAGGCTAGCACCGGAGTCTTAAAGTGGATGCGAGCAGCTACTGGGAGCCAGTGTAGGGACATGAGAAGGGAAGTTGTGTGGGAGAACTTAGGGTGGTTGAACACCAGACGAGCTGCGGCTTTCTGAACAAGCTCCAGAGGTCTGATGGCCAATGCCAGGGTGCCAGCAAGGAGGGAGTTGCTGTAGTCCAGCCGGGACATGACCAGAGCCTGGATGAGCACCTGTGCTGTCTCGTCGGTGAGGAATGGGCGAATCCTCCTGATGTTATAGAGGAGAAATCTGCAGGAGCGAGCAACCGATGCAACGTTTGCAGCAAATGACAGTTGGTCGTCCAGGATCACACCCAGATTCCTCGCAGTCCAAGTCGGCATCACCACGGTGTTGTCAAGGGTGATGGCCAGGTCTCGGTGCGGGCAACCTTACCCCGGGAGGAACATCAGCTCTGTCTTGTCCAGATTGAGCTTCAGGTGGTGTGTCGCCATCCACTCTGAGATGTCAGTCAAGCACGCAGCAATGCGTGTCTCTACTTGTGTGTCAGAGGGAGGAAAGGACAAGATCAGCTGGGTGTCATCGGCATAACAATGGTAAGGGAGTTGAGAATAATTCCTAAACCACCATTGAAATACTACAAAAAAAAGATGTCTTAAACATTTACAAACGTTTGTAGAACAAGATGTTGATTTATAAATTCATCTAAATTTGAAATAACATATGGCATGTGAAAGTTAATTACCTGTTTATGAGAAAATTACAAGATTTATTAGTTCTGTTCAAAACATGGCTAACAAATCTTTGTAATTTTGCTGGCAGTGTAGCTGTAGAAGGAAATGTGCTTCTTTCTTAATACCTTTAAAAAACCTTTCCAGAGGGAATAGTTTGTTTAGTAGAGTAAGTGTTGTTGTGTAATCATATTATAATTAATATTTGTAAATATAACTTTTGGTTTCACAATGTTTTGGGTAATAACTACACCAACTGTTCAAATAAGTGAGCTACATTGACTAGGCAAGATACTGGTCATGTGATCAAGTAAACTAATTTGAGAGAAAATTTGTACATTGCCAGAACCATCTGAGATTATACACGGAGTAAAGTGTCTTTGCAAAAGATGAGTATCAATGCGACATCAAAAGATAGTAATGACTCCTAAATTTCTGGTCAGAAGACGCACACAGTATGTGATTTTTTTTGTTAATCATTCTACCTTTGTGTAATTCATTTATTGTTTCAAAAGTTAATTTGAATGCAAGTTTCAAGAGGGGAGTGATGCTAGTTTTAGTTGGTAAGTTACATGGCTGACTAAATCCTCATGGACACTAAAAAGTATTTTGCTAAGAAATGGCTATTAGCCAACAAAGACTCATTTTGCACTGATAATACGATAAAATGTAATTTCAGTTTTTCACTGTGTTTGAAGTTGTGAAAGAAGACAATAAAACGCTTGTCAAACATAAGTCGGAATGTACTTTTGACTGTACCAGAAGAAAAACTTTGGGAGTAGTTAACACTATGACTGAACAAATTATCAAAATGATTAAACAAAATTTTGTTTTGTGACAAGATGTATAACCGCATTTGAGCTGGTTGAAAAGAGGGTGAAAAGATGTCTTAGATTTTAAGACCAAATATCACCCAGTTTTTAACTAGAAATCAACGTTGAAATCCTGCTTGGTGCTCACTGGGCTAGTTAGAACATGGGGTAGTGGTGCACTTCAGCCTCATGTGGCGGAAATGAGTATTACAACAACAAACACTGAAAAATGATCCTGACCAAGAAAGGAGGAAAAAAAGTCACCCGCCAGAACTTTTTCTCCCCCACCAGTTTTCGCAGATGGGGGAAGAAAAAAAATATTGTGGCCGAAATCAGTATTACAACAACACTTTTTTTTTCTTTCCTCCTGTTTCACAGATGAAAAAAAAATAATAAGGAATTCAGAAAAATTATCCCAGCAAAAACTTTTGTTTTACTTTTTCTTACCTGTTCTTACATCATAAACCCAGGAGAGAAAACAAGTTAGATCAGACTTAGAAAATGGATCATTAGATTTTGTTTTTTTCTCATTGTCCCTCGGGGCTTCTGTAGCTCGAAGGTGTATTTCTACAGCATTGCAGGTTCCTAATGTTAATTTCACATGTACTTGTTGGGAAATGTAGTAGTCCAACCAGTTGTTATCACAAAACCATTTTGGAAGGGATAGTCAAGTGGTTATGTCTGATTTATGTTTATTCATTCGGGGCAGTGATCAAACGCCACCAGATGTTTGTCTCTCTCCCTCGTCTTCTTTGCTATCCTCCTGCTTGAGGGAAAAAAACTATAGCGAGTGTACTATTTAAAATATCAAGGATAAACAAGTGTTTTTTTTTCAAAGCAATTGAACCATCCATCCTCATCAAGTATTCACTCCTATTGACATGTTGGGGTAAAACTGGTTAATGACAGGGAGGATTTGTTGCCTTTCTGAGTACAACTTGTTTGATGGCAGCATGTGAAGTGGCTGTACCAGGGGAATCAATGCAAAAAAAAAAAGAAAAAGAAAAAAAAGGCTCATGACAAAGTATTTTGCGACATGGTAAAAATAAAGAAAATGAATAATTTAAGTTCTGCTTTTGTTCTGTAGCCTCAGGTGAAGAGTGAAACCATAGTTTTTGAAACCTTGCATATGTTCGCCATTAGAATGGTGTGAGATGAGAATTCACTGCTGATTATGCTCCTTATATTTTGCCTGCTGAGCCAGACCAATCTTGTAAGATGATCTCGTACATCTTCCATAAGAGTCGGTCCGGCCTTCCACTCATCGTGAGTGATTTCAAACGAGAGAGCCCATTCAAAATGCAGATGGTCCAATCACAGTTTTAGAGACTGATCCAAGCAGCCTGGTAAGATAAGACATGATGACGCAAAAAAACAATTTCGAACAATAGGGGTAGAGACAAAAGCATAAATCTTTCATCATGGAATGATTCCATTGACAACACAGCAAATTGTACCTGCACTGTGTCTCACTGTGCAGCCCCCTGTGATCTAAGGCTGGGCAGTAATTCAATGGTATTGTTTACTGTCTTTCCATGGTATTGTATCGGGATGAGATTTGGACATTTTCTCATGTTATTTGAAAACCAGTTTTTAGTATTTCATATTATATTTTATGTGGTGAACCTCATCTGTGTTCTTAAATTTGGCATTTTTGACATTAGCAGATATTGGGGTACATGCTGATAGATGCAGAAGACAGGAAGAAATGGAAACGGATGATCCGCTGTGACGACCCCTAACGGGAGCAGCCAAAAGTAGTAGTAGTAGTTGATATTGTGTAAAATTTACCATGAGTATCATGATAAAATTTGCAATAATGCTAATAACAACAACAATAATATAATGTAATAATGTTATAAAAACTATAAAATAATTATTATAATAATATAATAATATTTAACACACTGTGGCAGGGTGGGATGTGAACCGGCTGTCCTGAATTAGGCTAATTGATTCAGGTCAGATAAATTGGTTCCACACCCCAGACAAAGGCACATGCAGTTTTCATTGAAAATGGAAATATCAAAGTGGTATATACTGAACTCAAACAAGGAAGTAAAACCAGTATGAAATAGCAATAAAAAGTAGTAAGAACTATATAAGGAATGTGTATATACAACAAAATATTCAATGAAAAATAAGATAGGTGTAGCAGACAGTGAAATGCATAAGTTGGGGGGGGGGTGCAGCCTCAGCTACCACAAACCACTCTATGGGTGTTTGTACCATGGAAATGCATTGCCAGTTTCCTGGAGAACTTGTTTTGTGCTCTTTGTTGGAAGTGATGTCACATCTGATGCCGAAGCGCTGAGGCTTGTGTCAAAATTGCAAAGCAATGATGTACTAAACTACTGCTTGTTAGCCAGAGCGAATGCCCGGACTACCAACCGCTTCCACTTGGCTCTCTGTGGGGTTTTGAAGAGCACACTGACTTTTACTGCAGCAGCAGAAAATACAGTGCAAGAGGTGAGGCACATATTCACTGAACACCTCTATAACCTCCTTATCTTTGGCCCATTAAGGCTCTGTGTGTGTGCAATCAATCCAAAAGCATTTAGCCTTAGCAAGGCATCGGAGGTAATTCTCTCTTCTGTTCATTTTCCGGCTTGAGAGACAGGTGCTTGGGTGTGACTCGACACGCCCTTAAAGTGTACCGTTTGATAAACTGAGAGGCACGCTAAACTCCATAAAAGCGCTCCCGGGCCATGCTCATTAGTTCTGAATAACATCCTCACGATGCAGAGCACTGTCGTTGACACCATAATGGTCACATTAATGAGCATTACACAGCCATTGGTTTTTAGAACCACTTACTGCCTCTGAGCTCATGCATCATAACAACATGTTCGCTATCGCACTGCAAGATGATTGCATGTAATTTATTGTGGTGACTCAGCACCTTCCCCAGTGACGGCGTCCTTTTTTTTTCTTTCTGCATTCCCCCGTGTCTCTTTCTCTCTCCTTCTGTATTTACACTGCCCATTTTCTACTCCACCTTCTGTTATTGCTCCCTCCCTTCCTCCTCTTTTGTCCCCTCTTTCTACTGTCTCACTCAGCGTTCTTATCGTACATGCCACTCGAAAGGACTCTTTTGCTATTCTTTGGCATCACTCAATTGCACCTACCTTCTGCTAAAGAAACCACCGCATGTGGTCCCTTTATTAAAAAACAGGAGTCCACAGAACAACGCAGTCTAGGATTTCACCACATAACATCATTCTCTTGGTATATCAGTGGTGGAGAAATACTGTTGAAATGTGCTATTTTATTTGTTGTTGCGTGGTCTGATTGATGGGTTTGGAGGCAAGGTAGACAGTCGTTTTATGTTTTCTATCTGCCTCTTGTCTGAGACAATAACAGCCAGTCAGTTGATCTGAATGCTTTGATGGTTGTCTGTCTGCTGAGAATTTGAAAGAGTTTGGGTGTCTTTATTTTGCTTTTAATTTGACGAAGTTCGGGAGCAAAGTTGCATCACTTAGAATACATTTTCGGGAGTAAACAGATTTTACTCAATCTAAATATGTAAATACATCCACATCAAACAATCTGCTTTGTTTTTGTTTTTTTTATCTGTTTATTTGATAGTAAGCCAGAATTTGCGTTATACACTTGCTCTAATCATAATTCTTCAGCACCATGTCTCTTGTCTACAAAACTGAGGGAAATTCTGTTTCGTTGGTGCCAGCAGCTCGTTATTTTTCCCTCTCTCTCTGTATTATGAAATACAGGGGTATTAACTTGTTTCTAAGTGTTATGATGGCATCTTCAATCCATGGGTGAAACTGGTTATGCCGCAGACAATAGGTGGTTCAGGTGAATAGCACTTGATCAAAATCGTATGACTCTCAGAAACAGTGAAGACATGCAGACACACACACACACACACCTTTGGGAACACTCTTTGCAGATATCTGATCTTTTGATCAGTTTTTTTCCCTCTTTTATCTCCCCAATTGTATCCAGCCAATTACCTCGTTCTTCCAAGCCGTCCCAGTCACTGCTCCACCCCCTCTGTCGATCAGGGGAGGGCTGCAGACTACCACATGCCTCCTCCGATACATGTGGATTCGCTAGCTGCTTCTTTTCACCTGACAGTGAGGTGTTTCACCAGGGGGACATAGCGCGTGGGAGGATCACGCTATTCCCCCCAGTTCCCCCGAACAGGCACCCCGACCGACCAGAGGAGGCGCTAGTGCAGCGACTAGGACACACACCCACATCCGGCTTCCCTTCCGCAGACATGGCCAATTGTGTCTGTAGGGATGCCCAACCAAGCCGGAGGTAACATGGGGATTCGAACCGGCGATCCCCGTGTTGATAGGAAACGGAATAGATTGCCATGCCACCCGGACGCCCCTGTCGATCAGTTTTTATCATTGAATTTTGGGCTTATGGCCCAACACGGACTTGATATAGAAAACTCTTAATTCTCACAGTGCTTACATGATAGGCTTTTAACATGTCAGTGCTGAGGGTAAGTCCCATCTCTCAGAGGCATAGATTTGGCTGTCAGTAGGTTGAATGAACAGCACCAGTGGTGAAGTGGACGGTATACAGAGTATACCCACCTCTTTTTCTGTCAATTTACAGTATAATCACCTGTCAGCCACAAAGCCATTGAAATGGAGTATAGCCTACCCACTTTCTCCTTTGTGATGGACCAGCTATGTCGCAGTATGCCTACCCCCTCAATGATCACCACACCACTGCGCAGTGCTGAATGAATAATGACTAGATTGGTAGCACTGTCTGGTTTATTCTTGTGGGTAGATGGGCCACAGTACATACTTACAATGGCTTCTGCTTTGTCACATAGCTTTTGTTGTCTGTCATTCCCCTTTTTTTCTGCTGCTAAATTTCATGTCATTTTCCACTGAATAGTTTCTTATTGAAGCAAAATGATGAAAAATCCCTCTCTTCTGCCTTGCGTCGAATAACGCCATCAGCTGCACAGCATGGGACCTTCAGGTCAGTCCTGCCGAGGATGGTTCAAGGAAATTGGATGTCCTTGTTGCTTTGGTGTCACGGTGAAGTTTTGTATTATACAGCTCCTGTTTCTTTCCAAATTATGCTCATCTCTCTCTCACCAAACCAGCTTTGTCTATTATTGTACATGTGGGCAGGATTTGGGAAAAACAGATTGGGTGTAAAGGTGATGGCAGTCTGATCACAACTCAAATCGATCTCTCCATCCGTGAAAGCCATATTAATCACTTTGCAGGTACTTCTGAAAATGGAAAATAAAATGAACAGAGCAACTCTGTTTATATTCAGGCGACAGGCATGGGCGCAAGTCCATGAATACTGGGATGGCATCCAGCGCTTTACCTGTGCTCCCATCCATAGGGTTAGTGGTTGTGTCAGGAAGGGCATCCGACATAACATTTTGCCAAATCATTATGCGGATTGACAAGACCATACCAGATCGGTCAAGGCATTGGTTAACAATGGCTGCCATTGGTGCTGTGCCCTCGCATGGTGCCGATGGAAACTATAAAATCCACTGTGGCGGCCCCTGAAAGAAGAACTCTGTTTAGATTATGACACAATTTTTTTGGATTTCCCCCCCTTTTTCTCCCCAATTATACTTGGCCAATTACCCTACTCTTCCGAGCCATCCCGATCTCTACTCCACCCCCTCTGCCGATTCGGGGAGGGCTGCAGACTATCACGTGCCTCCTCCGACACGTGGAGTCGCCAACTGCTTCTTTTCACCTGACAATAAGGAGTTTCACCAGGGGGACGTAGCGCATGGGAGGATCACGCTATTCCCCCCAGTTCCCTCTCACCCCCAAACAGGTGCCCCGACCGGCCAGAGGAGGCGCTAGTGCAGCGACCAGGACACATACCCACATCTGGCTTCCCACCCGCAGACACGGCCTATTGTGTCTGTAGGGATGCCCGAACAAGCCGGAGGTAACACGGGGATTCGAACTGTGACCCCCGTGTAGGTAGGCAACGGAATAGACCGCCACGCTACCTGGACGCACATTACCAACATTCTGCTGGAATTTAAATGAAAGCTATCCATAAAAGCATTGTTGTAAATAAGAACAAGCGCATTATTGACTTTGGATTCTGGAAAGCTTAAGCCAGTAAATTTGCCTACCCCTTCATCAACCTTTTCTTGTTTTTGTTTACAATCTGAATGGTTCCTTCCCTCCAACAGCTTCCATCGTAGCTCAGAAGTGGTGGTGCCACATGCAACCGTGTATGGAGGGAGAAGAGTGTAAGGTCCTACCCGACCTGACCGGCTGGTCTTGCAGCACTGGAAACAAGGTGAAAACTACCAAGGTAAGATTGCAACCATCATGTTGTATGTCTGTGTGTGTATACAGCAAGCACACACCTGTGTGTGTTTGTACATTAACATGTGCCCCCTGGTTGCATGTTATGTCCATTTATCTGTCTCTGTCAAAGTCTGTCTGTGTCCAACTTTGTCTCTAGTTTGGAGATGATTACGTACACTATGTGCATTTTGTGCGTCACCTCATGCACACTTTTCTCTGTGCATGAGTTCCCTATTGTGTTTTCTGTGCCTCCACAAAGTCATTTCCACCCGTCTGCCTCAAATTAATACATCATCACCTTTGATAACGACTAACTCCTGATTTGAGCAAGGCACATGGCCCAATCCAGCGTTCACATAAAGATCCTTGAAAAACACATTGATCAGAAAAACTAAATAAATGTATAAATAGAGTGCGTTCCAGTCTGAGCAGCATTGATATGGATAAATATGACCTTGATCTGAAAATGAATGGATCTCTGTATCTTTTATTCAGTGAGGCATCCTCTTCTAATTAATTATGATAAACAAACCTTCATCCAGATGACTGTTATTCCTGTTTTTTCGCACATGAAAAGATGGAACAGCAGCGCTCTTACAAAGGAAAAAAAACGTTTTGATGTTTCACGTGACCGAAAAGAGCGTGTTATCTAATTTAAGAAATCAATAAAAATAGCACAGAGAAGAGGGAGGTATTCACCAAGCTGACCCCAAGGTGAACCTTTTCTAACGATCCGCTGCTCAGATCGCGTGGCGAGTGGTTAGGTTGATGGGCGGGGGTCCAGGGGGCAATGCTGGAGAGAAAAAATGCAAAAGCTCTGTACAACGTTGTACGCCGCACAACCACTATATGAGGCTATGTTAATGGATGCCATTCAGACGTGATAAATTGATTTAAATGAAGGTCCTTCATGGCCTCTTGTAAACCGTTGAGGTGTGAAAGTTAATTTATGGGACTGATGGCCTGGGCTTGTGTGTGTGTGTGTGTGTGTGTGTGTGTGTGTGTGTGTGTGTGTGTGTGTGTGTGTGTGTGTGTGTGTGTGTAAGAAAGCTTGTTGTGGCATGGAGCAGGTGCGATTTACTTACAGGTGAACTATAAAAAAAGAAACAGTTGTGGGGGGAGCAGCACAAGCGCCATAAGAATAATTGCTCGGAGAGATGGCATAACAGCAGAACATCTGTCGCATTCATTAGAATGCATTATAGCCGAGTCCTTCCACTGAGGCTTTACAATTAAGAGTCGTAATTAAATTGGTGAGTGGGATAGACTGAGAAACAGTCTGGCATTGGAATTAATGACCCTGAGCCAAACAACAACTTGGGGACTGATAGGTGGAGTCGTCCTGATAAGTCTGCCATGTTGCCCTCTGTTTTCCCCTCTCTTGCCACCCCTTCTCAGTCTCTCTCTGTTCCACTATGACTGTCTAGCCAATCAGCTGTTAGGGGAGTGAGGGAATGATGGCTGACTGTATCAGTGGACATTAATTGTGCATTTGCTAGGTGCTGTGAGAACGGGGAGCAGTTACTAGGAGACTTGGTAGTAGATATCACTGAAGATAGCTGCAATGAGACATTGACTCCCTGGCAACTGCTCCTGCAGCAAAATGTTCTCTCTCTCTCTCTCTCTCTCTCTCTCTCTCTCTCTCCTTTGTCTTTCCATCCCTGACCTGCTTTCAAAGCCCCCGTCTTTCATTCAAGAAGTTATCTCTTTTCGTCCGTCTCTGACACTCCCACTTGGTGTAGGTGTACTGTAAAGGGATTCATTATGTCCAGCTGAGAAGGAAGAACACTGTCGAACAAGGAAGAGCAAGACATACTCAGTGATGGGCTGCATTGCTTCAGTTCTCTCATTTTATATATCTTGACTATACGTAGTATCAAGGATTTAAAGTTTTCAGACTGTTTTAGGCATGCAATCCATCGGTTGAAGGTGTGTAGCTAATATTAGCTAATGAAAAGCAAAATGCTCACAATTTCAAGACCTCACCGTAAGTCCACATTTGAACCACAATGTGCTCCAGTAATTGAAAACATAAACGAACTGAAAACAAGTTGTCACCAACCCATTCACACCTTGTTTTAGCTGTCCAACATACATTTATCCATACATTTAATCAGTGAATTTGAGAGTGAAGAACATGGAAAAACAAAACCAGGAGTGAACCCATGTCAAACAGGAATGCAAAAATTTAGCAAGATTTTTAGTTTGCAAAAAACAAAAAAAAAACAGTACATAAAACATATGGCGATGTATCTCATGTCATGAAATGGGCCACATTTATCCTATGTAACTTATGTAAGTACAATAAATATATGTATATATTTATAATAATAATAATATATGGTACTTCATAAAGTGTTTATCAAAATCAAATTTGATTCTTATGTGAATTTGTTAGTGATTTCTGATAGCGGTAACCATCTGTTTCTTATAACTCTAGTAAGTGGAGGAAAAAACCTCCGGCACGGTGGCCCAGTGGTTACCATTGTTGCCTCACTGCAAGAAGGTCCTGGGTTTGAACCCTGGGGTTGTCCAACCTTGAGGGTCATCCCAGGTCATCCTCTGTGGGGAGTTTGCATGTTTGCCCCGTGTCTGCGGTGGGTTTTCTCTGGGTGCTCCGGTTTCCTCCCACCATCAAAAAGACATGTATGTTAGGGTTAATACTCCTGTCTGTGTCCCTGACCGAGGCATGGTAAGATGAACTGGAGTTGGTCCCCGGGTGCTGCACAGCGTCTGCCCACTGCTCCTAGCTACACAGCTAGGATGGGTTAAATGCAGAGCATAATTTCCCTATGGGGATCAATAAAGTATCTCAAAATGACAAAAATAAATAAATAAAAGAGCAGAATGGGGAGTGGCATGCTATATGACACGGGATTGAGCCATGAACAGTAAAACGTGTTTCAAGTTTGGAGGGGGCACAGAGTCAATCCAGGTATTTACATGTCTTCTGTGTCACTACTTCAGCTTCCTGATGTGTGGTCCTGTTTCTTCTTCAGGTCACGCGATAGCGAGAGGGTCACTGAGCTGTGGTGGTCACGACAACTTTGAGGACATACTGGAGCATTATGTGTACAAGAAGGATGACGTGATATCTACTGAGAGAAGAGGAGAATGTCAGTGAAATGACATCTACAACAAAGGGGATCAAATATACTCACTGCAAACTATGTTTATGAGGATGGATGGAGACAAACATAAGGCGTATCCCTGCCTGTTAAGATCAATAGACAACAATAACAGACACCCTGGGTATGTCTGGCTCCTCAAGAGCCCAGTGATGGACAAAGTATGGATTGATCAATGACAAGGCCAAACTCAGCCATCTACTGAGCATTTCAATGTCTATTTCGACGAAGCATTTATGGATGAGTGTGAGATGGAAACTTGAAACTGTGTTCATACCAATGTTGGACAATATGCAGGCCCGTTAATCTGTACAGCTTGATTCCGATTCATGATGTTGGAGAGATGGGGGCGTGAGATCTCAGCTCATAACTAGCAAATGGCAAATGAGTGTCAAATTGCTCTAGTGGGCCAAGTCTCTATCATAGAGACTGTTTTCCAAAAGTCATTTTGCAGTTTTAATTAGGACTGGAGCATAGGATCATAACAACATATTAAAAATTCATGTAAAATACTTGCACTAGTTGAAACCGTTTTTGGAATGTTTTGTTTTTCTAGATATCTCCCATCTTTAGCTGTGGATGTCCTGAAATTGAAGGCTAACATCATTATATATATATATATATATTTAAAATCCAGTGAGTGAAGTAAATTCTTTATGAGACAGTACAAGCCTGTTTCATGCCGTAAGCGATCATCAGCTGTCAATAAAGCTACACGGGAAAGAACATACCATTTAAATGGTATGTTTTATATATATATATATATATATATATATATATAACTTTGTTTAAAGAAACACTCAATGGTAGGGAAAGTGCTCAACAAATAAGGAGCAAAATAATCCAGTGATTCAAGTAAATTCTTGAATTTACTTGACTCACTGGAATTTTATATATATATATATGATAAAAAAAAATACACACACACACATTAGTGCATTATTTCTTAGTAGTTGTTGGTAAAACTTAAAAACTCAAATTATAGAGCCTTGCCTACATACAGCTTGGTACAATAAGCGATCATGGAGGAAAAAAGTGATTCTTCAGTGTTCTTTTTGGCCAGGCTCATTCTCAGTCTTTGAGGTTATATATCTTTGATCTGTTATATTCTGTCTGTGACATCTCTTATGTTAACTGATAAAAGGAGGCCCATAAAAATGTTCAAACAAAGACGATGAGTAGTCTTTATGTTGCCATTTAACTATTTGGGAAGAGATCATTTCCTTGTATATTTTGTTCTCACTCTTCAAACAAAAGCGTTCTTTGATTCAATGCCCTTAATCTTTAGAAAGACTGTAAATAGAAAACAATTGTAAACACAGAGGTCCCTGTAACTACCCTCATTAGGAGATGTGCGTCTGTGCTCACACTGCCTATTGATTGCCTCCTGAAACCCCCACCACGTCAATGCATCACTGAGATATACAGAAATAATTGCCACAGAATGGCAGTTCATCCTCTTGCAAACATGCTTTTACCCACAAGGCTGGGTCATTATTGCACTGAGTACAATGGGATAGTGCCTTGAATAACCATCTCACATCTCAATTACCTCTGTCCGTTTTTCCCACTCTTGCTCACTCCCCTTACTTTGTCTCTCCCTCTCGCTTCCTTTCTCTTTCTCTCTCTCCCGATACAGCCTATCACATAAAATGATGGCATTGTGAAAATACTCTTCGCCCCCATACAAACATGCTATATCTTTACCTTCCAGCTGTCTTACAACTCGTTGCCCAGAGCTCTCATACTTCTACAATTTTTTGGTTTGCTGACTTGTTTCTCTCTCTCACACACACACACAAAACACAAACACACATCCCACTGTGAGTCCTATTCAAACTGTCTCTATCTGCCTCTCTGATATGTGAATGTGTTGGGTCAGTGTGCCCTGGAGCCAGGCCCATGGGGGCTGCTCCTGAGGCCCCCTTTCAGCTTGCTTTGTGAGCTATGATAAATCTATGGGAGCTGAGCAGCTTCCTCTCCAGCTCTGGCTCCAGCGCTGAGCTCCGAGCCAGAGGGAGCTGCAGGACTACTGGTGGCAGGCAGCTCCATTCTCTCATTACCGAGAGGCCTGGATAGCGCCAGGCTTCTCCTGGGACTGCTGACATGGAATATTTTTAGGCCGTCGGTGCAACACTGCAGTTAGGCCAGTCTCACTGAAATGCCCTGTTCCCTCTATCAGTTTGTCAGCCACAATGGTCCACTTGCAGGGAAGCTATGGCAACGAGGCTACATGGAAATAGAAGTGTACATGCTTTTAGATAAACACTGACATTCCTGCTTACGCTCAGGCACATACAAACACAAACCAGTGTAGCGTACACGCACACATTCAAACTCACACACTGATATAAGAAATGAGAGAGAAAGTGACCAGCCTTAATTACAGTCAGGAGCAGTAGAAATGTTTCAGGACAGCGTGGCTGTGCAGTATTGAGCCAGATGAGGGCTCTGCTTCCCTCTCTTCCGTTCCCTCTCTCTCCTTCTGCCTTTCTTCCCCCTGAGGTTTGGTGTTCAGTAGATGAGCCTGGCACGTTGCTTTCTCCATCCTACACGCCTCTTTGCAGCAGAATCAATATTTGAGGACAATTTGCACCGGGCTGCTCCCTCGTGGTTGGGGCTTGATGCTGCAGCTTCGACACTGGCTCTCGCTCCAGTGAGAGGCATAGAGGACCTTCCAGAGAAACATTCACAATTCGAATCAGGTCACCATTATTTAATAGGGTGGGGGGTGGCATGTGAGGAGCTGCAGTGAACACCATGTATATACACTACCGTTCAAAAGTTTGGGATCACCCAAACAATTTCGTGTTTTCCATGAAAAGTCACACTTATTCACCACCATATGTTGTGAAATGAATAGAAAATAGAGTCAAGACATTGACAAGGTTAGAAATAATGATTTGTATTTGAAATAAGATTTTTTTTACATCAAACTTTGCTTTCGTCAAAGAATCCTCCATTTGCAGCAATTACAGCATTGCAGACCTTTGGCATTCTAGCTGTTAATTTGTTGAGGTAATCTGGAGAAATTGCACCCCACGCTTCCAGAAGCAGCTCCCACAAGTTGGATTGGTTGGATGGGCACTTCTTTGAGCAGATTGAGTTTCTGGAGCATCACATTTGTGGGGTCAATTAAACGCTCAAAATGGCCAGAAAAAGAGAACTTTCATCTGAAACTCGACAGTCTATTCTTGTTCTTAGAAATGAAGGCTATTCCATGCGAGAAATTGCTAAGAAATTGAAGATTTCCTTCACCAGTGTGTACTACTCCCTTCAGAGGACAGCACAAACAGGCTCTAACAGGTACTATTTAATGAAGATGCCAGTTGGGGACCTGTGAGGCGTCTGTTTCTCAAACTAGAGACTCTAATGTACTTATCTTCTTGCTCAGTTGTGCAACGCGGCCTCCCACTTCTTTTTCTACTCTGGTTAGAGCCTGTTTGTGCTGTCCTCTGAAGGGAGTAGTACACACCGGTGTAGGAAATCTTCAATTTCTTAGCAATTTCTCGCATGGAATAGCCTTCATTTCTAAGAACAAGAATAGACTGTCGAGTTTCAGATGAAAGTTCTCTTTTTTCTGGCCATTTTGAGCGTTTAATTGACCCCACAAATGTGATGCTCCTGAAACTCAATCTGCTCAAAGAAGTGCCCATCCAACCAATCCAACTTGTGGGAGCTGCTTCTGGAAGCGTGGGGTGCAATTTCTCCAGATTACCTCAACAAATTAACAGCTAGAATGCCAAAGGTCTGCAATGCTGTAATTGCTGCAAATGGAGGATTCTTTGACGAAAGCAAAGTTTGATGTAAAAAAAATCTTATTTCTAACCTTGTCAATGTCTTGACTCTATTTTCTATTCATTTCACAACATATGGTGGTGAATAAGTGTGACTTTTCATGGAAAACACAAAATTGTTTGGGTGATCCCAAACTTTTGAACGGTAGTGTACAACTACAACTGCTGCGCAGGCCAGCTGCCCCAGCTGCAAAACAGAAGCACACTTCAGTTCTGTAAATATTGGAAGGGGGAGGAAGAGGATTGTGCTCATTGAGACACTTTGAGCTCTCTTGAGGGCAGTTCATTTCCTCATATACCACTTTGATGAAATGTTACATGGTGTGTCGGTTTACTAAACATCAGCGCATATCAGCTGGTGAAGACGATGCATTATAGTAAATTGGATCACAACTTCCTGGTAGTAAATTTGCTGAAAAAACAATGTTGAAAAGAATCTTATGTTTTGTGTGAATAATGCTTGCAGGTGTTACTTATAACAACTTAAAAAAATCATGTTGGTTTTACGGATGGGGGGGGGGTGTTTCTTAAGTCATTAGGGGTCTAATCTGATTGTTTGACTTGAGGATAAGCATCCTATAGTGATTGGTTGCTTTCATCGCCACAGGCTAACAGCAGGAGTGGCCCAGAGTACAGGACTCACAGGGGCAAATAAACAGCATGGAGGAAGTGACTGCAGACTAACATGCTAATGAGGGAAGGTGCAAACAGAGAGAGAGAGACAAAAAGGAGAGATATGAAAGTTTAGCTCATAAGAGCAATGAACTGCTCATAAGAGGACACAAAAACAGATGAGGAGGTAGACATAAGACCCTATCAACGATCTGCAGCGCATGGTCTAAAGCGCATGGCGCAGGTGCAGTTGGGGTGTCAAAATCCACTTTTGCTAGTTAAACGACATAATCTGGACGCAAAATAGGGTACAAAGGGGTTTTACTTTGTCTCTTAATTAATGATAGGTGTGTTTTAGGCGTTAATGAATTAAAGCAATCAGGGGTCATCTCCCATTACCTTTAGAAGCCAGGTGTGCTAGCCCCTTGGCACATGGCTATTTAAATGGTGGATTCGGCAAGCTGGAGAAATGCGCCAAGTGAAAGCACACGAGCAGATCACCTACAGGAGCAGCAGGAATCCACCAAAGCTTGGATTCCATTTATTTGGTTTTATTAAATATCGTGATGTACACAATAATAATCTTCCACATGGTAATGTTTGTAGCTGTAATCTTTTGCATGTGTGTGCACTGTTGCGCATCCCTGTGTGTGTAACTAGCAGAGTGTACGCGCGTTGTGCACCCGCCTATGTGGGCCCATTTTACTATCTGAATATTGTGCACTTTAAACAGCAGGAAAATACTGCGCCATTCACTTAAGACCAGGTTTTTATTAGTCAATGGTGTGATCGATTTCTGCTGCCTCAAGATAGCAATGCGCCTGACCACACCTCATTTTAAGACCAACGTGCCAATTGGCACTCAGATGGGCGCAAGTACATTTGCTACTTAAACAATGTGGCCGGATGCAACTCGGGAGGAAAGGGGAGGAAAAAAAAAAAAAAAAACGGTGCTGGATGGGACAATGACAACTGCATTAGTCTGAAACTAGCAGACACTTGCGCTGTGCTTTGCGCCAGGTGTAAGACAGAGCCCATAGTTTGTGAAGAGTATTTTAAGTATGCCAATTTTTTATGTACTAATCCTGGGTGGCTTCTGAGAGGCTTGCTTCATCAAACCAAGCACCTCCAATAGTCCATCATCAAACTCCTCTGTAATTCACACAATAACTACCAGAGGGAAGGGGGATGGCAGGATGAAACACCATTACTTTGGCTTGTCTTTTGTATTAGCCTAAAGCCATTTCCAGGAAAAAGTGGGTTCAGTACTCGTGCTCAGTGAGAATGGTAATCTCCAGATGAACAACCGAGTCTGACAGAGACAGATGGATGTGTGACAACTTGACTCAGCTTTGCTATGGTGAAGAATGCTGGCTCAAACTTCTGCTGTGTATGACACTTATGACAGTTGGACAGCGATCAGCCAATGATGAGGATCTGACAGGACCAGTTTTATATGTATGAGAGGACTGTCGCCGGTCATGCCACTGTCACCACAGAGGGAATCCATAGATTCGAGCCCAAATGCTTCCTTCATCACATCCTTTTTCCTTCTGAAACCTTAATAACCTGCATACATCCTCCGACGTATCCAAGAATCAGCTCATTTGCAGTGCTGAGGACGCAGGTGGCGTATAGTGGCAACCAACATCCTCCCAAAAATTCATACCACTTCATCTGTAAGCCCAGGTGTAGAGATTGATTCACTTTTATTATAATTATATCCATCCATCCATTATATATATCCGATTAATCTATGGTTGCAAGGGGCTGGAGCCTAAGCAAGCACAAGGAAGAAGGCAAGGAAACACCTTGGACAGGTAGCCAGTTCATCGTAGGGCCAACGCACAGTCACTCGCACATGCAAAGCCCACACAGATGGACAAGAAAGGAATCCAGGATCCTCTGGCTGTGAGGGGATAGTGTACCACTAAGGCAGCTCAGCTGCTGCTGAACTTGATATTTTTGCGATATTTATCATTAGCGCATTCCATCAACAAACTCACAACCAAAGCAGAACTTGAGGCCTTTAGTTAACCATTTGGCAGCCTCTTTGGGGTTAAGTTTAGTTTAGTGTACCCCTCCACACACTGGTGTTCCCATGTCTGCTAAGTCTGTCCATCTTAAGAAGAATTTTGTAGCCTACGCAGCAATTCATATGCAGCTAAATGAATGAGTTGCTCCTGTGACACTGAATTTGCATCGAAATAAAGCTAACGGGTGGCACGGTGGCGCAGTGGTTAGCGTGGTCACTACTGTTTAAGTAGAGTTGTATTTTGTTTTGTGATAAGCTTTTTCATCATGAGCGTATTCAAATAGCTTCTTGTAATGTGTACATTACTTCCTGACACTATTTCTAAAGGTTTTTTTGGGGGGGGGGGTCTAAAAAAGAGGCTAACATTAAAGACGTGAATGAAAATGAAAATGGATTTTTTTTTTACCTCATAAGCTCATTTCTCACAACAAGTGGCAAAAATGTTTGTCTTTTTACTTCTTTTTTTTTTATTAACATCAAAATCTTATCACCTTAACTTTCTCTAGAACAGTCTGTGATTGCATCACCGTGTCCGCGCGGGTGAGCGAGCAACACTCCAACCCAATAATGTCATAAAATGGCTTTTCACAATCCAATCAAATCCTGAAGGATCAAATCACATCCCTCACTACGTTTTGTCACGCCCCAACATCCTATTTTACTCGGAAAACGGTCGCATTACAAAAGCAAGATGGATTCTGGACGTCGTCACGTTGTCTTCAACACTTTTTCAAATAATTTCCACATGTATAAAAATATAAAATAAAATCACAGAGTGCTTTTGGCTACAGTAATGGAAAGAGGAGAAGTGCTTTTTGGAGGATGGGGTGAAAAACAGCCAGCTAAATATAAAACAAATACCCCAAGGCGACTCTCTTCTTTATGGAAGCTTTTTTGTGTGTGTGTTCTATAAGTAGATGAGTCTGCTTGCTATATTATTAGTCTATTATTATCCAGAACTCAGTGCCGCAAACTGCCTGACATTCTGACTTATCTGTACAGAGGAAAAAAATAAAAAATAAAACTGGCTCTTCCAAGTGACACAGACCTGCTGTTGTGTCAGTGTTATCAACCTTCTTAAAGATTTCATGTCTCTTCGTTGGTGGCTTCTCATAGCCCAACTACTGTGGAGAGTCACAATGTTATAATGTCACAATTTCATTTAGCAAATGCTTAGCAGACGTGTGGGTTGTCCTGCGTTGATTTCCATCCATCCATCCATCCATCCATCCATCCATCCATCCATCCATCTGTCCATCCATTATCCAAACCACTTATCCTGCTCTCAGGGTGGCGGGGATGCTGGAGCCTATCCCAGCAGCCATAGGGCAGCAGGTGGGGAGACACCCTAGACAGGCTGCCAGGCCATCACAGGGCCTGTAAAACATACCATGGACCTTCAAATGCAATGAAATGCACATGCCCTGGCTCTCTCAGCCCATAAAACTATATATAAAGAAATAATAAAAACGATAAACAAGAAATTAGAAATCCCAGAAAATAATAAATCACCGAAGTTATGTAAGGCGCCTACTTTTCCTTACTCTGATTACATACATAATGAGCACACATAATGCAATTTGGTTGTCTTCTTTGTTTAGGTTCTTCAGCCATGTGTGTTTAATGTCATCTTCTATAGAAGCTGTTCCGGGAACAGTCGTTTTTAGTTTTAGGTCTCCGTTCAAAACTCTCGTTTAAATCACAGACTTAGCGTTGCCTGGTTGTCGGTACAGCCATGAACAGTGAAAGTTGTCTCTGAGTTAGATAAGGACATTTCAGATCTAGTTGCTAAAACTGAATCTGAAGCAACCACCACTAAATTGAGCCAACCAGACCAATGCCAAACTGTCCCTTTCCAAGTTTGAAGAAATTTATGGTTTTTACAGAGAATAAGGTGGATATCAAGTCTCGCATCAAGAAAAAATAGAGTCACATTCTCATATTTTTTTCTATTACCCTTTATTCTCCGCCAAGCTCTCATTTTAGTGAACCAGATTCTTCCGGCACTAGAAGGTTAAGAGAGCAAGAACAAACGAATACACGTGCATGCGTGCACACACATGCTCACACTCACGCACACACATACACAAGCTTGCACACATTCTCACGCACATAAAGTTGCTTGAACATGCACACATGCTACCAGAAAAGGATGAGGAAAAGTAACAATGCATCTGGTAAATTATACACCATCATCATTTATTCTAATACAGAAGCACATTAAGGATGCTCCACAAACTTCACTATAGTGCAGAATCCTCCCATGCAGCACCAATCGAGTGCCACAGTTATAACATCTGAGAAGAGAACAAATGCCACCATTTTCCTCTCATCACTCACCTATTAGCCTTTTTTTTCCTTCAAAAAAGCAAAATGCACTCTGACCTCCACAATTTGTATTTTAATGAGACATTTTAACATTGTGCAACGTAGTCACATGACTTAATTGGCCACCACAGCTAGGGAGCCTTCAGGTGATATTATGGGAATTAATTGCATTAGCCACACTCTCTTACCTAGCATAGAATGTGACAAAACACCACGACGCAAGACATTAGAATTCAATGAAACCATGAAAAAGACGGCAAACAATCAAAAATGTCTTTAATATTCATTTTGCGGCACGCCTGTGCTGGGTCGATATTGACGGTGGAGTAAATGCGGGCATATTAATGTCTTCTCCTCCACCATTTCCTCTCGCTGAGCTGCTCTTTGCTATGTCGACAAACTCCCTTATCTCTCTGAAGCAATTAGCCACTGGAGGCTCCATTGACCTGAGCCTTTGTTAGACTAGCGGGCCACATTAGCATGGCCGTAGCCTGACAGTCTTGGCAGTGCCAGTGTTGATGCCAATGTGAACAGTGCTGATAAAAGAAGAACCCTGCGGTGTGGGTGTGTGTGTGTGTGTGTGTGTGTGTGTGTGTGTGTGTGTATGCGTGTGTAACCAGGCATGCATGCAGGACCTACTCTTTCATAAACATCAACTGCCCACTGCTAGGGTATCAGTGTATGAGACTGATGTAGCCATACAGGTACTAGCTTATGAATATACCCTGTGTGTGTGAGGATGTAAATGTACATAGGGGTGCAACAAGGTTTTGTGTCACAATGAGCACAACTCCAGGCAAAGACTACAGTTGTTATCAGTTAGTTGAGAATTTTCTCAGCCTTTTCATGGTATTGCATGTGTACATATTCTTTTCAGAAATCAACAAATAACAACATAGTTGAATGTTGTTATTTTTGAATGCATTTTGTGCGTTTCAATGTTTATTTTGAATGTTGCATATAGCTGATAGGCATTGTGCTTATCGGCTATATACACTCAGTTAATACACATTATTGTTAATGTTCGAAAGGGTATGCGGCGCACAAACATATGTGTATAACACAACTGACAGCTTCAATTTAGCTGAGCCGTAATATAACACACACACCAACAGCATAATGGGTGTGAGTGCTTGCACTGGAATACATTGTTAGCCGCCTCTATTGCGCATATGACTACACGGCTCATAGTGCGGTGCATGGCCTGTGGCGCCCAGTTGAAGAATTGGTATTGTAACAGTGCTATTTAAAGCCCATTTCTAATTTGTAGAAATGGGATTTGCTTTACTGTCACTCTCTATCACCGTCAAACATACAGCGGACTGCCTGACATTAGGAAAATACAGCAAGAGAGAATAAAAAGAGATAAATTTGACTGTAACTGGCAGGCAAACAGCCACCATTTATGCTAAGTAGATAAACAGTTTGCAAGCAAGTGTTCCACTGTTTATGCCGATGACAAAAATGTCTAAATGTACATGCATTATTCATAATTAATAGCCTGAGTGTGCTTCTCTTTCCTTATTTACTAAATTAATGGTTTGTTTTTCAGAGAAATGTCTGCCGTCTAGTAGGTTGGGTGGAGAAATGTTGTCCTCATAAATTTCCCTGGCAGGTGAGGTACGGAGAGAGTGATGAGACAGAACAGGGGAGTATCTAACACAGAGAAACCATTAGTTCCACTGTTTCTACAGCTTGCTGCAGATACCATTTACAACTTTTACAATTGCAGCACGTGAATGCCTTGCATCACTCAAGTTAAAGATTGTAACGGCGTTTGTAGTTTTTGCACCTTTGGTGTGCCGTGTTGGGGAAATACGCCGCATATTTTCAGCCCATCAACAGCCCTGATGGTGCTGCTATACAGCGTGGGCTGAAATTTCCAAAGCATATTTTCAAAATCTCAAGAGCATGGCCGCACAGCTGCTGGCAGGCAGATGCCGCCCCCTCACTCAGACCTTAACCTAGACGACAAGCTCCATGGGCGGTGACTGGCATCTCTGATTCAGTCCTCTCTCGTTCACTTTCACAGCTCAGGGCTATCCGCCTCTGTGCCCACCCCCTGTGCCAGCCTGACAGATGCCCTGTCAGCACAGATATGCATGTGAGGGGTGTAGGGGATTGCAGGACAGGGTGTGGGTGACTGGGAGGTGATGAGGGCTCAGTGGGCACACAAACATTTACAATTTGTTAGGAAGGCCTTGTAAATAGGAGTGGTTGTACAAAAGAGGCATGCTGAATAATTGATGGGATGTAAGAGGATCTGGCATTGGGATTCTGCAACATTGATTTGAGCTGGGGGGGGGGCAAAGGGAGAGAGAGCGAGGCCTTCCCGGTGCTAACCATTATAAAGGCTTGTCTCTTTCTGTTTGACTTATACCTTTCTCTCAGGCTATCCCCCCCGTCCCCGTCTCTCTCTCTTTCTCCCTCTGTCTCTTGTCTCGTTTCTATTCCGCTTTTCGCTCCTCTCCATGTCCCTCCTTTGTCTCTTTTCTATGCAAAATGGTGTGAATGGTGCGCCATCGTGCCAGCTCACAGCAACAACACACCTGAGAGCAAAACAAAGGAACAGATGGCTTGCGGAGAGACAAAAAGGCATAGCGAGTGAGAGAAAGACGAACGGAGAAAATGGAGGGTAAGAAAGTGGAAGGACAGAGACACGATAGAAAAAGGAAGAAAAAAAAGAGATGAGAAAGAGTGCAGCAAAGAGCGACAAAGGAAAACGTCAGGAAACGGAGGCAGAGCAAAGTGAAAAAGCAAACGACAAAGAGCAAGACGATGAGAGAGGGAAGGAGAGGGGAAATATAATTATAGAGAGGCAGGTAAACAGACAGACAGGCCTGGCAGTCTGTGGTATGTCGTCAAGCAACCTCTCTCTCTCTTCCCTCTCACCTCTTTATCTGCATGGCCAACAAAATTAACTTGTAAATAATTACACCTGGTCTGCCTCTGCTCTCAGCTTGTCAGGGGTTGACCTATTACACACACACACACACACACACACAAAACCTCTTTTGAGTTGCAGCCAAACTCCACATTCAAACCATGTCTACAGACTGAGATACAAGCTTATCTGTGATATTTCACTTTAGCTTTACTTTCGAGAAGTATTCTGGAAGAAAATGTGGGAACTTTTTGTTTTTAGTTTCATCAAAGAGAATGACATCAAGTTATAACACCTGTCTCTTTGACCACTGCATGCTATTTATGTTACTACTAATGTGTTAGCTTTACACATATAAACACTCTACAGTTTAACAAGAATAAGGGATAGCCTTCTTTTTTTTTAATGAACATTTTACAGAGTATTTGCTCTTCCAGGGTCTGGATCCAGGATCAGCATTGTTGCTGAAAGTCCATCTTGCTGCCACTCATTGTTTTATACAGTCGCTCAGGTCTTGCATCAGCATGACACCCAGCAATTAGTTATGAAAGCTATGGTAATATTTCCCCTCTCCTGGCATCTGCTCCCCTTGGTTTCCAGCTGAGCTCATGTCTGAGGAAAGTAAGTAAAGATGAGCTCCCTGCTTGGATGTTGCCTCGCCCTGGGATTTGGGCGAGCCGTACTTGAAATGAGGCCCATTTTGACTGTGGAGAAGCTGGGGCTAGTGGGTGGCTTCCCCCAGACAAAAGACATGTGTTTGTATGGCACAGAGTGGGTGAGTTACATCATCTAGCTGTCCGCCTCATGGCCATACGCTCCTCTGTGCCGACACAAAGACAACGCGCTAAGACCCTCATCAGTGGAAATTAGCTCAGTAGCGTTGAAACCGCTCGCTTCGCACAATAGCCAGTGGCCATTCTAAATCATTAGTCCGTCATTTCGTTGGGGTTGAGTCCAATTATTCTCACAATCCACCTCCGAACCAAATTGCATTATAGCAATTATATCCAATGCATGACATATTGTCGCAGCGAGGGCGTGTGAGAGTAGGGGAGAAAAAGGAGAGGGATGGAGGAAAAAAAGCATGGACAGAGAGGGAAAGTAATTTTGGTGGCATTAACATGCACCAAGAAATGTCCCACTGTTTAATGTTTTGGTTTTTTTGCTATTTAATAAGGGTGGTTATTGTGTTTTCCATTGTTATGGTCATCTGACATAAACAGCGTCCCCAAATAAATCTCTCTCTCCATTTATTATTTTCAGTGTGAGCTCTTTTTTTTAAAGGGACTTGCTCAAGTTACCTAGCCCTGACGCCCACCACCCTCCATCAGTCTGTCATCCTAGCTTTTGCTGACACAGCAATCTCAGGGTTGTCCTCAGGCTGTCATTGCTAATCAGGACAGGGTGCTCCTGATGACAGTATATCAGATCATTTTCCAGACCTTCCAGTTTGATGAAGACCCAGGCATCACGCAACACTGTTCTGTTAACCTGCCGACAGTGCGCTTTGTGTCCTCTGCTTGAGTTGTAGATCATAGGTGAGCTCTGCTGTGAGTGTATGCAACATCACTGGAATGTGAGAAAATCACATTCAGATGTTCGTCAGCTACACCGCCTGACTTTGAGATGGTGCACCTCAGTCTGTGGCCGGTTCCACGAACTGTACAGGATGTCAATGGGAACAGTCGACTCAAACGTGCCTGTTAAAGCTTAATTTTCACCGTTTCCAATGGTGTTGATTTTGGTGATGGCATTTTAAAACTCTAGCAGTCCAAACAAAGAGGTTTACCCTTGTTTTGACTGATTCTGAGATTGTTTTGGACTTAATGTTTCTTTACCATAGTTCACCCTGTCCATTATACTAGACAGCTTCATTGTTTGAGTGTGTGTGTGTGTGTGTGTGTGTGTGTGTGTGTGTGTGTGTGTGTGTGTTTGTGAGACCTTAGACCCAAATGAGATTAGACTTGGTAATTACTGTGGCCTGTTTACAGCTTAAGCCCCTGCTAATGATAAATGCAGTTGACTTATGGAGTCCGGCATGCACTTCAAACAGAGTCTGTGGGCCGAGCTCCATATCAATTAGTAAGCCTGTGGTAATATATCATTCGCTTACATCCTTGGCTTCCTGCAGCAAGACCATGTCCTCATGGGCATTTGATTTTAACCTGAATTTGGACAAATTTGAGAGTTCCCTTATTCTGAAGTCTTAAAAAAAGCACTCAGAGGCCAAAGAACTTTTTCAATAAAATTGAACCTCATGTGGGGTGTCCAGGTAGTGTAGCAGTCATCCCATTGCCTACCATCACGGGGCTCGCCGGTTCGAATCCCCGTGTTACCTCCTGCTTGGTCGGGCATCCCTACAGACACAATTGGCCGTGTCTGTGGATGGGAAACCGGATATGGGTATGTGTCTGGTCACTGCACTAGCACCTCCTCTGGTCAGTCGAGGCACCTGTTTAGGGGGCAGAGGGAACTGGGGGGAATGGCGTGATCTTCCCATGTGCTACGTCCCCCAGGTGATACTCCTCACTGTCAGGTGAAAAGAAGTGGCTGGCGACTCCACATGTATCGGAGGAGGCATGTGGTAATCTGCAGCCCTCCCTGGATCGGCAGAGTGGGTGGAGCGGCAATTGGGACAGCTCAGAAGAGTAGGGTAATTGGCCAGATACAATTGGGGAGAAAAAGGTGGGGAAAAAAATTAATAAAAAAATTGGAACCTAATATGTAATAATTGACATAAACTACATTTTTAAAACTTGAGGACTGTTGTGTTTAAACATTTGTGGCCCAAAGTTGATGGTTTAAACCGCAAACATGACTTTCCGCCTGGCCACATAAAAATGTCCCAGTGACAGTTCTCGTAATGCAATGTCTCTCTCTGTTGGCTGAGAGCCTGGGGCATGACATTCAGAAGGAGAGCAAGACGGAGAGGGAAAATTGCAAGAGAAAGAAGCATGGGGGGGACGTCTTTAATCGTACTTTTCTGTACCCTGACCACCTGCTGTCCCTCCGAGCATACTGGGCTGCCTCAGGGTCACTACGGACAGACTGGCTCAGCAGATCTCTACTCATACTGCATTGAATTTGACTCATTACACATTACTTGAAGCACATATGCTGGGTGTGAATCACACACACACACACACACACATACGCAGGTATTGTGGAGGTGGGAATACAGCATTTTGCATGTACCTGTTGGTGTGTCCCTACTTACAGATGTGATTGAGATTGCATGTACCTGTCTGTAGGTGTGTTCCTTTTCATGGATATGTCTGAGTGCATGCAGCTGTTAGTATATACAGTACATTTGTAGAGAATATGGTCTTGTCCTCCCAAGGGGTGAGAAGGAGAGGTCGGTAAGGGCTTGATTTCTGGTGATGTGACAGCACTGGGGCAGAGCGGGACCGATCGGTTTCCGCTCCATCTGTGGGCCGTCTGTTTTTTCGCTGCCTGACCTTTGACTGTCTTTAGGAGTTACATGACAAAGGCATCTGGGTCCCACAGCCTTCCAGGTCTGTTGGTTTGAGATTTCTAATGTACCAAAAGGTTACCTTGGTAGCTGGAGTATGTATGAAATGTTGCCTGCATTAAACACCCAGTTAGGCCTGAAAGTTGAAAAACTGTGTTAGTGTGTGTGTGTGGGGGGGGGGTAGGGTTGTTTGTATAAAGTAACAAGTCTCATGCTCATACACCACTTATTGTGATGATGAGACAGTAACACCCTGTCACCTCAAAGAGTTTGTTTGGGTGCAATATCCCAAAGTCAGCTAATCCAGCAAGGAAGGGAGACAGGGAAAACGAAGCTTCAGCCTCATTTCCGTAACTTGCTGTAGCCAGATTCATTAACAAGAGCTGTGCTCATGCAGCAGGGTGCCACAGAAAATAGTGTGTTCACATAGGCATGCAGGAAGCCAGTTAAGAGGAGCAGGGCATTCAGCCAACTTTCAAGCTGCCATTACAGCATAACTTCATTTTTCAAAGTCTGTCAGATCAAAATGAGAATCAATTAAAATCTCAATGGGATTTCCCACCTAGACAGAAAATTAGTGACAACCAGTGATATTAGATTAAAGTGATCCCTTTTGTAATACATTACAGTTACAGATCCCAGTCTTCTATCTCCAATTAGAATTAATATCTTCAATTAACCTTTGTGTTGACGGTGGTGAGCTGTGGGGCAAGCTAAGAAAAAGCTACCTATCAGACCATTATTGTGATGGGAGCTGCCTGACTGGATTACTAGGTCATGTGACATCTGAGCCTCACTTTAACATAAATTAATGGAGGATGTGTCACTGTGGAGTCCCTGTCCAGATTGGGGACACAGAATGTTTATGGTCTTAGCAATATTAAAGGTTTCAGATAAAAAAGGTTAGTGACAGTCGGAGGAATCAATTAGCTTTTCATGGGGTGAAGTTCTTAAGATTCATTAGTGACAGCTTAATCACAGAGGAACAATAGTCTGATAATTACATCGGAAATGATTAATACAATTAATGTTACAAAGGGAGCGTAGAGAGCACAATCATCAGCTAATAGGTTATTACTGAGTTGATACAATCAGTACTTCTGTAACGAGAGATCAAAGAATTGGCAAACTTGGCTCAGTGTCGGAAAAGATTTTGCCTATCTCGACAGTGGGGTGGCCCGAATAGGCCTGAAAATCATGGTTTTGAAAGGCGTCTTTTTTTTTGTGAGAAATTCTGACAATTGAGTTCTTTTTATTACTTAACAGGATTTGCCATGATTATTTAATTAGTTTTTACAAATGAAATGCACAATAGTTGATGAACGTCAATAAACTCTCAGCCATCAGCCTAATATATGAGTTTGTATTATATACAGGGTCAGAGTTGTCTTTACAATTCTATGATAGATACGTCTTTATAATTCTAAAGATATTCTTTTCCTCCTGTCCCTATTCATATCAATGTCAACATGGGACTGAGTTTTAAACATATTTTGTAATCTCACAAATGGCTTGTTTAGCTTGATGTTGCTTAAAAACATATGTACAAAGCATCTTATGGTTCATTGTGAGGGCAATTTATATATGAATGTTTGCTTACTTTTAACCTTTGACCACATATCAGCTATACTAAGTTTACATTAGTTGATAGCAGAGGAATGTGTGGGAAACCCACTCGAGTGTAAGCAAGGTCTGAAGGAATGGTCCTGGAGAATTACAACAGGACAAGGGGAGACGTGACCTATGAACTCTTTGAATAATATGCAAGTTCTGTTATCCACTGGGAGGACAGTCCAGCAATAAAGATAGCCACTTCCTCCAAACAGGATTAGGGAGAAACTCTGGATACACACCATTGTGTTGGAAAAATAAGCATGTTCATGCTGCCTGGTATAAAGGGAATGCACTCTGAGATCAAGGCATGCACTTAAGTATCTAGGCTTGTGCATCTGTTCATGAACATATTAAAGTGTAACAATACTGTTCGAGATTTTTGTCTCACTCCTCATTTAATGTCAGAATGGAATTAAATATTTGCCAGAACAATTTGGGGGCTCGCCCGAGAAGCCCAAGTAATATTCTTCTTTGACCCACACTGCATGATTTAAATCTGGCTAGCCAGTCTGGTGAAGGAGTTGAAACCTAAGACCCAGGAAGTCTACCTCCTCTAATGACTGTTTGTGAGATTGTTGGGAAAGGAATTGTGCGATACAGCTTTTTATTTAAATGAGGATACAGTATTGAAGACCATGGGAAGATGTCTGAAAATAATGACATTCACTTAGGGGTTGGCAAAGGAAATAATGAATGATGTCAACTGAATGGTCATGACAGGGAATTTCTGGGTAAAAGAGTGACTGCAGGATAGCAGAATCGGGAAGAAACAAAGCAAACTTTTAACTGACAAATCTTGTCTGACAGGATGTGTGAAAATTATGTGAAAAACATGGTGATGACTCCTGTAAACAGCTTTCAATGTGGGAAAAGAAATTTGGACTTCCTCAAACTGGTAGTTTTACTATAAAACAGCTGCAAAAAAACAAAAAACTGCAGGATAAGGATAAGATGGGAAAATATAAAAGAGAAAAGGGAGAAAAGTAAAGTAGATTGGAAAGCATCCACATGATTTGGAAAGAAGAGGCAGAGGAAAGCAATAGGCAAAAGAATAATGAGAAGAAATACAAGGGGGAGGGGGGGGTGCAAACTATCACTGTCCTCAGCTTTCATAGAAAGACCTGATCTCCTCCCATCTCAGCCATTCATCAGAGACCCGTAGACCAGCAGCAACCTGCCACAAACCAATGGCAGCCTGTCTGTCTATATGAAGAGGCCCAAGAACAGCTGGGCAACAGCAGAGCCTGTCACACAGAGCCCAGCAACCGCCCCGCCTCCACACCAGGTGGGTACAGCCGAGGATGAAACTGACCATTATAACTGGACAGACAATGCCGATTATTGGTGCCATGTAGAGGGACTATGTGGCAGAATGAGAGCCAATTTCCCAGCCACCATGAGATGGGGGACAATAAAGGCTGATCTTTTAGTCAGGTTGACTAAAGCTTTCAGAGAAAACAGCAGTCTAAGCTATGCCAAACGGATAAAATGACTCCCCATATGAACAGCAGTTAAAAACCTGTTTCCTGGACGGCATGGAGGAAGAAATCAGCCGTCAGATATACAAACACTGTGTGGGCTGGGACAGGGGACATTTGGCTGCCGTTTAAGAGCATGCCATCCATGTTGAAAAGAACTCTCAAGAGACAAAAGCACAACAAGCCAAACCTCAATTGACTGACAAGCTTCAAATGGCGTAGCTGGCACCGTTTCAGACTCAGCAAAGCCCAAACAGAGGCAGAGGGAGAAGCAGAGGGCGTGGTGGTCCCCCTCGGAGCAGAAGTCAAGCTCGGAGTAAAGGACTCCGCAATGCAGGCCCTCGAGATGAGGGGTGTTGGAACTGTGGTGCCCCTGATAAGAAAGAGACTGGGACCCACTGGACACACATGCGGTGTGTACACCAAAGATGAAGTGTGACTGGAAGCGGGGACAGGGGAGATTCTGAAGTCCGGTGAAGGCACCCCCGACATCTCTCTCTCTCTCACACACACACACACACACACACACACACACACACACACACACACACACACACACACACACACACACACACACACACACACACACACACCAGCCAAGACGCATTCAACGTGACAAAAATGAGTAGATTTTACATTTTATTCGAAATGCTTTTAGAGGTGTCAGAAAAAACAAAACAAAACACATTACCTTTTAGTTGACTCCGGCGCTAAAGTTTCAGTAAAAAAACAAAATGAATTTCAAATTCCACCAAAATTGGGTGGTAGATATATTAACACTGTAGGAGCACCAACCGTTGCATTAAGAGAATTATATACTACACCATTGCCCAGTTGTCACGTAAGATGGTGGTGGCGGGGGGGGGGGGGGTTGAGCAGTGAGCACTCTTTCCCCAAATATTGCCCTGTAAATGTGTTTACGTCTTATTAATACTTGAAATTAGACCATTATAATATTCACTGAATTTAATCAAAACGAACGACAAACACATACTCACATTTCAACACTTCACTGAGTGAAATCTCTTGCTACAACATTCCGGATATGACATCACTCCTTACGGGTACCCACAGGTGTCAAATCCAAACGCAATACATGACATCCCTTTTTTTGTTGAAAATCTACAGACATCTTACAAACCTGTGTCTGACAATAAAACTAAAACGTCCTCAACCCTCACATCACCCGTGCCCTTACTTTAAATTCAAGTCAAATCATAGTCAGACAGTCTCCAAGGCGCTCGTTTGGCCCGCTGAGGCCTGCCTGCATTAGGCATGTCTGCCACACTGGTGCCAGTGGGTGTTGGCGGGGGTCACTGTGTCCTTATCAGAGTCCACTGTGATGTCCTCTGTTGTGTTCTTATGGACAAAGTACCCGGAGATGACTTTATGTAAAGGAGCTTTTATTTATATCTCTCGACTGTACATGTCCACCTGACTGTCAAGGCATTGGAGAGCGCAGTTCTGGGTTTTGGCGCTTTTGCACCTAATATTTATATCCTTTCTGGGCGGGGTTACATCCGGTTAACAACATGTAAACAATAAGTAGGTCCGTATCCACAGTGAATGATAGAACATTAATCAATACACCACATTCCTCCCCAGAAACTTTAAACCTCTCATATTTTCATCTGAACAAAAAAAAAACCCGTTTTCCACCCACAGCAGTGACATTCTTTTTCCTATTACAGTCAACACTCAATGAACAGTTGTTTACAATCAATGTTTCTCCTAAGCAGATTATAAAGTTAACCTATCAGGTGCTCGCCTGTTTCGCTGTGGTCTGGTGCGTGGTGCTTCCGTAGCGGCAGATGCTTCATCTCTTTCCAGTTCACCACTGGGTACCACCTCTGTTTCTGGAGCCCTGACAAACACATGTTCTGCAATGTCAAATTCTGGGTCTCCTGTGTTGTCTGTGGTCTTATCTGTGATCAACTGGTCAATGTGTTTCTTGAGGGTTTGCCCCTCTACCTTGACTAAGTAAGTCACTGGCCCTAGAGCTCACTCTATCACCCCTGGTTTCCATTTCTTCCCATCCCCTCCCCGAAAATCCCTAACCTTCACCTTCTGATTGGGCTGGAGGGTTCTAGGACTGCCTGTAACCTTTGTGTGTTTCTCTTGCATCTGTGCTGAGAATTTTGGCTTTATCAGCGACAACCTGGTTCGAACCTGTCTTTTCAGAAAGAGCTCAGCTGGGGTTTTCCCTGTGGTTGTTGATGGAGTGTTCCTATAACTAAACAAAAAACTATCAATGCACTGTTGCACTGGATACCCATATTCCTTCTGCTTCTCTAAAGACTGTTTAAAAGTCTGGACCAACCTTTCTGCCTGTCCATTGGAAGCTGGATTGTAAGGAGCGGACTTGATGTGTTTGACACCATTTTGTTCTAAGAAGGTTTCAAACTCCCTTGACACTAGCTGTGGGCCATTATCTGAAACGACCACTTGGGGGAGCCCCCACGCTGCAAAAAGGCCCTTCATTGCATCTACTAGGGCTGTAGCTGTAGTCCTGGTCATAAGCTTGACCTCTGGCCAGCGCGAGTATGCATCACTGACCAAAAGAAACTGCCGTTTCCCTTTTTCTGCAAAATCGATGTGGATACGTTCACATGGCTGCTCTGGCCATTTCCATGGGTGTACGGGCGCTTTGGTGGGCAGGTGTCTGTTTGCTTGGCATAAAATACAATTGTTTACCATATTTTCTATTTCCTGATCTAAGCGTGGCCACCAAAAATGGCTTCTGGCTACTGCTTTTGTCTTCACAATGCCCAAATGCTCTGCATGCAACTCTTTCAAGAGTGTAGGTCTCAGTGTCATGGGTATGATTACCCGTAAACCCCATAACACACAGTCGGCTTCCACTGTGAGCTCGTCACGTCACGTCTGTTCCAGTATGGAACAGACGTGACAGTGTCCAACAGTTTCCTTCTCATGTACATCGAAGTACACCTGCTCAGGATAGTGGCCCTTATCTGAGTATCAGCACCCCCCCCCCCAAGTCACAATCTCTGGCAGCCTGTCGTAGGCGAGTAGCAAACTGCTGTATGGTCTCACCAGTGTTCTGAGATAACTTGTGAAATGTTTGCCGAGCAAATGCTGCATTAACTTGGGGTACAAAGTACTAATTCAAAGCGTGGACCGCCGCCGCATAATCCGTCACCTCCCCTGTGTTGGCCAACATTGAAAAGATGTCTTGTGCATCTGGTCTGGCAGGGTCTAAGCGCAAAGCCCTTCTTCTCTGCTTTATGGCGTCCTGAGCGTCGTTAGTTAAAATTAGTCCTTTGCCATCAGCACAGAGTTCGAACGATGTCAACCATCTTGTCCATCTCTGGCCAAGCGTGGCTGGTTCGCCAAAGCATGCAAAGTTCTGAATCCCGGATTTCTCCATGTTAACAGTTCAAACCTAAACACCGCCAGTTAAAGTGAATATGGTCGCTATATCCTCGTCGCCATTGCTGTGTTTACATCTTAATACTTGAAATTAGACCATTACAATATTCACTGAATTGAATTAAAACGAACAACAAACGTATACTCGCTTTTCCACACTTTACTGAGTGAAATCTCTTGCTACAACATTCCGGATATGGCATCACTCCTTACAGGTACCCACAGGTATCAAATCCAAACGCAATACATGACAGTAAATCTTTTAGCAAGAGATTTGATATTTGAAGTGTGCTTTGGATTTGATTTTTTTTTTAAATGTTATTTGATTTTATCTAACCAGGAGGATCCCGTTGAGATTACAAACCTCTTTTTCAAGGGAGACCTGGCCAAGATAGGCAGCAGCAATTAGAAAGCAGTTACAAAATCACACAGTTGCAAAATTACACATATGAAAGCACAAAAAAAAAACAAAAAAAACCAAAAAAAAATTAGAAAAAAGTATATTACAAGCAGATCATAAAAAACAAGTACATGTTGTCAAATAAGCTTCAAGTACTCTCAATTTGGATTTAAAACGGCAATGCAATTTAATATTGCATTGTACAGAGGAAGGCATTAAAGTTACTATAGTATCAAACATCCCAGTTCAGTGTGTACAATTAGGCGTGGCAAACAGGCTTGTACTGTCTCATAAAGAATTTACTTGACTAACTGGATTTTTATTATATATATATATATAAAACCAGGCTTGTACTGCTATGAATTAAAGTTTTTTCCCCCTACATCTTTCTTAATATTCCACTCCTCATTTGTTGAGCACTTTTATCAACACCATTGACGGCTTCCAAAAAACACAAAATGCTTTAAATTATATATATATATATATATATATATATATATATATATAGTGATGTACTTGTTGAGTTTCCGTAGCTATGACGTATGAGGTCGTAAAGTATAAACTGTCGTGCATTCAGTAAACAGACACACGTTGAACTGCAAACTAGCTGTATGTCTCGACATTGCAAAACTATATTACATGGTGTCAGAAGAAACTTGGAATGGCACAGTTACAGACACTGTAACTGGCCGAGAATTGGAAAGTTTGGATCCAAAAATTCGAGTTGTTTTTGGTCGCGAGTGGTATCGCAGAAAAAGATGAAAAGGTACAGTGTGCAACGTTCCTGCACGTCATGGGAGAGGAGGCTTTCAAGGTCTACTTTTACTTTTGCGCAAGCTGAACGAGGAAAAATAGCTGCACTAAAGACGAAGTTTCAACAGTATTGTGAGCCCAGAAAAAAACCTACCTTACATTCGCCACGTATTTTTCACAAGGGCGCAGGGTCAAACATAAAGCATTGACGTTACATCACTGATCTCAAGAACAAGGCCAAAGACTGCATGTTCGGCGAGTTGCATGATTCCTTAGTGAGGGACAGAATAGTGTGCGGCATAAGAGGCGATCAGCTGAGAACTAGGTTGTTGAGAGAGGTGGACCTCACGTTGAGCAGAGCCATAGAAGTCAGTCGCACCAGTGAAATCTGCTTTAACCAGCTAAAACTGCTCAATGAAGAGGTTGAAGTGCACAAAATAAATGCAGTGGAAAGATAAGAGAAGATATAACAAGAGTAAAGCAAAAACTCAAGATGAACGAAAAATGGATGTAGACTGCAACAGATGTGGTTACAACCACAAACAAAGGAAATGCCCAGCTCATGGTCAAACGTGCAAAGCTTGTCAAAAAAAGAACCACTTTGCAAAAATGTGCAAAAGTACTCAAAGCCACCCGAAAAAAGTGCACTTATTTGAACAAGATGAAGAAAATGACAGCAAGTTGATAGGCACAGTAGAGGTAGAAATGACTGGAAAACTGAAACAGATTAATGCTGTACTCAAAAAAGAGATGGATAGTGACAAAGAAAAATGGACTGAGAAGCTGAAGATAAACAACAACGATGTGACATTCAAACTAGACACTGGTACAGAGTGCAATGTCATGTCAGCAAAAGTCTTCAAAGCACTTGAACTGAAAGAAAAGTTAAAACAATCCACCTATTCTGGCTACAAGAGGTCACCGGTAGGTCAAAAGTCCATCACCTGTGTTTATAAAGGACAAAGACACAAGGCTGAGTTCCAGATCATTGATGAGGATGCTCCAGCAATACTAGGTCAAACTGCATGTCAAAAACTAGGCATGGTAAAGAGAGTCTACAAAGTCACAAAAGGGGATGACATTCTGAAGGACTATGATGATCTGTTCAATGGCTTGGGTTGCATTCCAGGACAACACCACATAAAAGTCGACAACACAGTCTCACCGGTCATGCACACTCCAAGGAAAGTTCCAGTTGCTCTAAAGGACAAAATAGTCGAGGAAATCCACAGGATGGAACAACTGGGAGTGATAGCGAGACAGGAAGAACCGACAGACTGGGTCAGTAGCATGGTAACAGCGGTCAAGCCAAACAAAATCAGGACATGTATAGATCCACAAGACCTAAACAGAGCGATCAAGCGTGAGCACTATCCACTGCTCACAGTCGAAGAGGTTGTAGCAAACATGCCAAAAGCAAGGGTATTCTCTGTCCTTGATGCAAACCAAGGGTTCTGGCAGATAGAGCTAGATGACGAAAGCTCCAAGCTCTGCACATTCAGCACACTCATAGGAAGGTAAAGGTTCCTGCATCTGCACTTTGGCATCTCGTCTGCATCAGAAGTGTTCCAGAGAGTTGTTGCTCAGATGATCGAAGGCCTGGATGGCATGGTCAACGTCATTGATGATCTCTTGGTCTGGGGATAAACAGTGGAAGAACATGATCAATGACTCAGCAACCTGCTGCAGAGAGTGAGAAAGTACAATCTTAAACTGGTCAGGAAGAAATGCAAAATCAGGACAACAGAGATAAAATACATCAGTCACATACTGAGTGCAGATGGACTGAAACCAAATGAAGAAAAGGTGAGAGCTGTGGTGCAGTATCCTCCACCTGAAGACAAAGCAGGACTGTTGAGGTTCATGGGCATGATCCAATACCTCGCCAAGTTCATCCCCAACCTATCAGAGGTCAGTGCTCCACTCAGAAAGCTGCTAGAGGACAACACAGTGTGGCACTGGGAAAACAAACAAAAGGAAAAGCTTTGAAAAGCTCAAAGGATTCCTAACAAATGCATCAACACTGAAGTTCTACGACAGGAACGAGCCACTGACACTATCCATAGACGCCGGCTCAGAAGGCATGGGTGCAGTCATGAGACCTGTGGCATATGGGTCGCAAGCTCTAACAGACTGTCAGCGTAGGTACGCACAAACTGAAAAGGAACTGCTAGCTATCGTCATTGGATGTGAAAAGTTCCATCAGTCCATATATGACAGAGAGGTACATGTCGAGAGTGATCACAAACCATTTGAGAACATATTCAAGAAACCACTTCACCAAGCTCTGCCGAGGCTTCAGAGGATGCTGTTGAGGCTTTAGAGGTATAGTCTCATAGTCACACATAAGCGAGGCAAAGAGATGCACATCACCGATGCACTGAGTCGTGCTTACCTCAATGAACAAAGTGAAGAGCTACTGGGAGAGGAGTTGGAGGTCAACTGGATCACACCTCAGCTGTCTATCTCAGAGGAAAAACTACAAACTTTCAGGAAAGCAACACTGGAGGCTCTAGAAATGCAACTGCTGAGAGATACCACAATGAACGGATGGTCCAACGAGAGATCAACTGTTGCAAAAGAAATCCGGGCATACTGGTCATTCAACGAAGAGATCATCTACTCATCAGGCTTACTGTTCAAGGCTGCAAAGCTGATAGTGCCATGTCAACTGAGGCAAGAAATGCTGGCAAAAATCCACGAATCACACCTGGGAATCATCAAATGCATGGAAAGAGCCAGGGACATTCTCTATTGGCCAGGTATGTCAACTCAAATAGAGGACATTGTATCTCAGTGTGCTGTCTGCAACGAAAACAAGAACAGCAACCCCAGAGAACCGTTAGTCTCACACTCACTACCAGGAAGACCTTGGGCTAAGATAGGAATGGATCTCTTCCACTACAACGGCTCAGAGTACTTACTGTGTGTAGATTACAACTCCAAATACCCTGAGATCACAAAGCTGAGTGACACTACAAGCCGTGGTGTCATCACTGCAATGAAGTCCACATTCGTGAGACATGGCATCCCAGACATGGTCATTTCTGATAATGGTCCACAATGTGCCTGTACTGAGTTCAAATGTTTCGCCAACAGCTGGGAGTTTCAACACACCACTTCCAGTCCTGGACACACTCAGTCAAATGGAAAAGCGGAGAGAACTGCACAAACGATCAAGAGTCTCCTCAAGAAAGCACAAAGTACATTGCTCTTCAGTACCGCAACGCTCCACTAGATAGTGTGGGTTTCTCTCCGGCTCAGCTGCTCATGGGTCGTCGACTGAAGTCAAAGCTGCCTACCTCCGCCACACTGCTCACTCCTGAAAGCAAGATCAATGTACACGACAAACTGAAAGAAAGGCAACAAAAACAGAAGCTACTTCGACAGACAAACAAAACAGCTACCAGAACTACAGACGGGTGAAAACGTCAGGATTCAACAAGGAAAGGTATGGCAACCAGCAATCATGCTGAACAGGCATGAACAGCCCAGATCCTATGTTGTTCACACGCCTGATGGAGGAATATACAGGAGGAACAGAAAACATCTGCTGAAGACCTCAGAAAGAGCCCACCCAGCAGAAAGAGCTGACATAGAGACTCATGTTCCAGAGACTGTACTTGAGGCTGAGCAGTCAGCAGACATGGCTGTTACTCACAGTCCAAAGCAGGTCATACCAGACAGAGTTTATCCAAGGTCACACCACACATTCTGGAAGGCAGATCAACTTACCTGCTAGGTACAAGGACTGAATATGCAAACATGGTTAGAGGCTGAATTAAAAAAAAAAAGTATGTTTGAGAAAGCACTAGTTCATGTTTTTGGTGTTTAAAATACAAAGCAAAGTGTTAGCCTATGTATCTAGCAAACGTGTTTAACAGCTAAGATGCTTTGTTTGTTTAATGTTGTGTAAGACGTAAAAAAATGGAAACACAATATACTGTTACACAGAGAGACATTTTTTATTTTTATTGAGATATCTAAAGTTGAATGGTTGTTTTATGCAAGAGAAAACATCTTAAGGGGAGGGATGTGATGTACCTGTTCAGTTTCCGTAGCTATGACTTAGATGCCATAAAGTGTACACTGTCGTGCATTCAGTAAACGGACACATGTTGAACTGCAAGCTAGCTGTATGTCTCGTCATTACAAAACTATATTACACACACACACACATATATAGTGTTTTTTTCTGAAACCGTTAATGGTGTTGTGAGGGCTCAACTAATGAGGGGTGGAATATCAACACGGATACAGGAAAAAAGATTTCAACTCATTGCAGTACAGGCCTTTTTCGTGCATCTCGCACTCTTGCATTAGCAGCTGATGAGTGCGAGACGCACGAAACAGGCCTGTACTGCAATGAGTTGAAATCTTTTTTCCTGTATCCGTGTTGATATATACAAACACACACACACACACACACACACACACACACACACACACACACACACACACACACACACACACATATATACATATCTTATCATCAGGTTGTATCCTCAATTGTGGTGCTTTCAGTATGCTCACACACTACGCCATAATGAAACGAAACTAACATTAGATTCAAACAAAACCACAAAAATCATTATCCAGTCGCTAATATTTTAACTGTTTGTATCAATAATTGCTATATGCACTATGATGATTAGATTTTGTATACAGGTGGGCCTTATTAGGTAACACCAATTATCCTTATTCCTGCTACGTCTCTTTAAATCCTGCCATTTCACTTGACAGTGTCCACCTAGCTGCTAATTTGCTCACAATGCGGTGTTATGAAACAGCCGCGACAAGCCCACAACCGGAGCTTGCCACTCCAGTAGCACAACGTGAAATGAATAGAGAGAAAAACCAAACGCAGAGCTGATGTGGAAACAGAGGCGAGTAAACTGGCAGCTATGCTTACCATCACTGCAGCCGTGAGCCGGTTCGGGACCCCCGCGAGGACTTCTCCTCTCAGTGGTTCGAATAATGCAATCCCAGCTCCCGTGAGCGAGCAGTCCTGTTCGTGTGGATGGTGTTCCAAGTTTCCTGTTTTTGGTGGAGAGATGTGTGTAGAAAAACGCTGTTGCTTCCGCTGAGCGTGTGCCAGTTCCCTACCTTCTCGTCTTGTGCCCGCCGGCGGTGACCATCAGCCTTTCCCGCCAGACGAACGGTCAGGACGTGACGTCACACTTAGGCAATCTGCTGCACTGGGATTTGTAGTTTCTTCCCTTTTTCGTGGCTCTCACAGGCGTCATACAGCGTACAACACGCAATAATGAAGCGAATTGGGGGGAAGTCGGGAACCGCCGCAGCCGGGACGCGAACCCGGATCTCCAGCACCACGGGCGACAACGTTAACCAGTCGACTAAAGGGTCCGGACCCGTTAGCCCAGGGCTAGTGAGTCTATTTATTCGTGCAGGTTACAATAATAAGCATAGCTGTGGCATCTCATGTTTACAATCAGCTCTGCAAAAAAAAAAGAAGAAGAAGAAGAAAAAAGATAGGACGGAAGGATAAAGAAAGACCCCAAAACATATCCGTAACAAAGGGGTTTGCTTTTGATCAACATCATTTACACATGTCGCCTTGCCCATAAACCTTCCCTCACATTTTACATGCCGAGCTCATCAGTGGATGTGAGCCGTGAGTCGACATTCTGTACAAGTAACACAGTTTCACGACTCCCAGCCTAGTAATATTTACGGCAACAACACCGAACGACAGTGTCAACAAAATTCATCGGATTGGTGTATGTGTGACCAAACACTACCCGTAAATCTTACGATAGAAGCTATATGTGTGAACATGGAAAACCACTGCTGGTGCAAAAAAATAATAAAAAAATAAAAAATCCTTCCTACAGTTTTACAGAGCACATGTTTGAAAGCACCTATTGATCGTTGCATACACACTTGGCAGGTAGTGCCTTGGAAACACAAGACTGTTGTCAGGGGAATTGGCAACTGTAGCTGCTCATTAGATGGTGAAATAGCATAAAGTCCACAGGGAAAGTCATCAGCCAGCTCTTCATTATCACTGTTCATTATCGCACACCTTTCCTTATGAAAAGCTGTCTAGTTTACAGCAGTGTGTGGATGCAGGGGAAGCTCCTGAGATCAAACCGTTCGCTCTGTTCTCAGCAACCCTGGTTGATGTCGTCAACCATGTGAAAGACTTGAGTAAATCTGCTGGGGCATGGGGGATGTGTGGCTGTGTATGATGTGAACCAGAAGCAGGGTGTGGGGAGCAACGGAATACATGGTAACTGTAATCCGTACAGATACAAAGAAGAAAACAGAGTTAATTTGATTGCAAGTACTTTTGAAATTTCACAGGATTACTTCCGATTACATTCAGATGAGACATCTAAAATTACCTTTACCATAGTTGTGGTTTGTGTCCAGATTAAACAAAAAACTGTGTGTGTGTGTGTGTGTGTGTGTGGGTGGGTGGGTGGGTGGGGGGGGGGGGGCGGACAGGTTGCATGCTGGAAGGTGTCGGCTATGCATGTCAGCAAACAGAAATATGTATTCTTGCAGAAGTCTGTTTTCTGAGTGGAAGTTCAACGAGCATAGACTACATGTGCAATGCAAAGAATGCCATATGACAGTGAAAACATTATTAGCATTGAAGGATTTGATGTCCGGTTTCAATATCAATCAATGTATAAATGTAAGCTTACTTATACAGCAACATTTCACAAATTAAACTGCCATGCACTTTATACTGTATCACAGTGCACAGATAAAAATCAGACGGTGATAAAAGAAGACATGAGTACAGATAAAACGAAAACATATCAGAAGGTCTTGCAGCCAGGTCACAATGTGATAACGTCAGACCACAAACAAGCGAGTGGTGTTGGAGACATATATATATATATATATATATATATATATATATACACTACCGTTCAAAAGTTTGGGATCACCCAAACAATTTTGTGTTTTCCATGAAAAGTCACACTTATTCACCACCATATGTTGTGAAATGAATAGAAAATAGAGT
The DNA here is from genome assembly GCF_029633865.1 of Lampris incognitus. Taxonomy (NCBI): domain Eukaryota; kingdom Metazoa; phylum Chordata; class Actinopteri; order Lampriformes; family Lampridae; genus Lampris; species Lampris incognitus. The sequence goes on from NC_079212.1 coordinate 128,849,262, forward strand.
CAAGACATTGACAAGGTTAGAAATAATGATTTGTATTTGAAATAAGATTTTTTTTACATCAAACTTTGCTTTCGTCAAAGAATCCTCCATTTGCAGCAATTACAGCATTGCAGACCTTTGGCATTCTAGCTGTTAATTTGTTGAGGTAATCTGGAGAAATTGCACCCCACGCTTCCAGAAGCAGCTCCCACAAGTTGGATTGGTTGGATGGGCACTTCTTTGAGCAGATTGAGTTTCTGGAGCATCACATTTGTGGGGTCAATTAAACGCTCAAAATGGCCAGAAAAAGAGAACTTTCATCTGAAACTCGACAGTCTATTCTTGTTCTTAGAAATGAAGGCTATTCCATGCGAGAAATTGCTAAGAAATTGAAGATTTCCTACACCGGTGTGTACTACTCCCTTCAGAGGACAGCACAAACAGGCTCTAACAGGTACTATTTAATGAAGATGCCAGTTGGGGACCTGTGAGGCGTCTGTTTCTCAAACTAGAGACTCTAATGTACTTATCTTCTTGCTCAGTTGTGCAACGCGGCCTCCCACTTCTTTTTCTACTCTGGTTAGAGCCTGTTTGTGCTGTCCTCTGAAGGGAGTAGTACACACCGGTGTAGGAAATCTTCAATTTCTTAGCAATTTCTCGCATGGAATAGCCTTCATTTCTAAGAACAAGAATAGACTGTCGAGTTTCAGATGAAAGTTCTCTTTTTCTGGCCATTTTGAGCGTTTAATTGACCCCACAAATGTGATGCTCCAGAAACTCAATCTGCTCAAAGAAGTGCCCATCCAACCAATCCAACTTGTGGGAGCTGCTTCTGGAAGCGTGGGGTGCAATTTCTCCAGATTACCTCAACAAATTAACAGCTAGAATGCCAAAGGTCTGCAATGCTGTAATTGCTGCAAATGGAGGATTCTTTGACGAAAGCAAAGTTTGATGTAAAAAAAATCTTATTTCAAATACAAATCATTATTTCTAACCTTGTCAATGTCTTGACTCTATTTTCTATTCATTTCACAACATATGGTGGTGAATAAGTGTGACTTTTCATGGAAAACACAAAATTGTTTGGGTGATCCCAAACTTTTGAACGGTAGTGTATATATATATATATATATATATATATATATATATATATATATATATATATATATATATATATATATATATAGGCAAAATAATGAATTGGATTGAAAATATTGAATGTAAGTCAATTTTGATTACGTAAAATAATTATCATAGTGCGGCACGGTAGTGCAGTGGTTAGTGCGGTGGCCTCACAGCGAGAAGGCCCTGGGTTCCAAGCCCTGGGGTAGTCCAACCTTGGGGGTCATCCCAGGTCGTCCTCTGTGTGGAGTTTGCATGTTCTCTCCATGTCTGCGTGGGTTTCCTCTGGGTGTGCTCCGGTTTCCTCCCACAGTCCAAAGACATGTAGGTCAGGTGAATTGGCCGTACTAAATTGTCCCTAGGTGTGAATGTGTGTGAATGTGTGGGCCCTGTGATGGCGTGGCGGCCTGTCCAGGGTGTCTCCCTGCCTGCCACCCAATGACTGCTGAGATAGGCTCCAACATCCCTGAGACCCTGAGTAAGGATAAGCGGTTTGGGAAATGAATGAATGAATGAATGAATGAATGAATGAATGAATGAATGAATGAATGAATGATCATATAGATTTAGGGAACATGCTGGACTAAGGTCCTTTAGAATATTTATTTGGGCCCGTTCCCACTCCCTTTGACACCCACCTATCTGGTCACCTGGTTTTGGGATCCTGGGTAATTTATATGGTCGCTGGTTTTCCTGTGTTTGATTTGGAATGGGACTGGAGCTAGGGACACCATGCAGCGATACAGTTTTCAAGCATTTATTTGAGCATTTCATCTATTGTTTTCAAGCCTACCATTTCACCTTTAGTTATGTGTCGTTAAAGAGTGTTATAGGAGTATTTTGGTTTTGTTCATCGATCTTTTTGAACTAATTGTCGTGCTAGAAGGTATGCCTTGTGTGCATGTGCTCATGCATGTGCACACAAGCACGCACGCACGCGCGCGCGCGCTGCGCGCGCGCGCGCACACACACACACACACACACACACACACACACACACACACACACACACACACACACACACACACACACACACACACACACACACACACACACACACCATCCACCTGCTGCTTCACTAACTGGACTTCCAACTCATGGACATCCCAAACAACAACTGAGCCGAGAGTAAAAATCATCACCCCCTTCAATTTGAAACTGATTTATCTATCAAGTCAAATCAATTTTATTTGTACAGCCCAATATCACAAATTACAAATCTGCCTTAAGGGGCTTTACAAAAACTCAACATCCTGTCCTTATCTTGCACTGGATAAGGAACAATGCCCTAAAAAAAAAAAGGAAGGAAGGAAGGAAAAAAAACCCTTAACAGGGAGGGAAAAAAAGGAAGAAACCTCAGGGAGAGCAACAGAGGAGGGATCTCTCTCCCAAGAAAGACAACGTGCAATGGATGTTGTGTTTACACAATTTACATAATACACCAATTGAAAGAGGATAACAGAATTATAATGGAATTATAAAATTTATGAAGAATATGATGAGGAGGATGCCAAACAGTGTCCAGACGCCACCGGAACAGCCCAGGACCCGAGCCAGGCGACCAGCATCACCATGTAAAAATAAATAATATAAATAAAATAGTCACACAGCTTAGTCAGAGAAGGATATAGCATTAAAACAGGATAACAAAATTACATGGATTTATAAGATATATAAGTAGAAAATATGATGAGGGGGATGCCAAGCAGCGTCCAGGTTGCAACCACCGTTTCCATGGAGACCTGGGAGGAGGACACACAAGAGAGACTCACATCACACTATTCACACACAAAAAAAGAGAAAGGAGAAGACATCATTCAGAGAGAGAGAAAATACATGTGAGAGGAGAGAAAAGTTTGCAATAGTCAATAATTTATACACTGTAATCTCTTCGGCAGAACAGTGTTTGGTAAATTCATTGAGACAGAAACCAACCTGTCATGCAGTACAGGTTGTGAAGCAGTCAACTAAAAGGCAACTAACTGAAGGCTAAGGCAAAAAGATGAGTTTTATGTTTGGACTTAAAGGATTCGACAGACTCTGATTGTCTGATGGCAGCAGGCAGGTTATTCCACAAGAACGGGGCTCGATAGGAAAAGGCCCTGCTACCAGCTAACTTCTTTTTATCTTTGGGTACACACAGGAACCCTGTATTTTGAGAGCGAAGAGCCGAGATGCCTTCCTTTGGAGGTTTACCGGACACGGCCAACTGGGAGGAGACCCCGGGGTAGATCCAGAACTCGCTGGAAGGACTACATGTCCAGTCTGGCCTGGGAACGCCTTGGGATCCCCCAGGAGGAGCTGGAGGGTGTTGCTGGGGAGAGGGACATCTGGAGTGCCCTACTTAGCTTGCTGCCACCGCGACCCAAACCCGGAGAAGCGGCTGAAGGTGAGATGAGATGAGATGAGATGAGATGAGAGCCGAGATGCAATATATGATTTAAGGAGCTCAGACAGATAAGATGGGGCAAGCCCATTTCGGATTTTACAAGTCAGCAGAAGCACCTTGAAGTCTGATCTATCATGGATAGGAAGCCAATGAAGGGAGTCAAAAATTGGTGTAATATGGTCAAATTCCCTAGATTTAGCTAGGATTCTAGCCGCAGCATTCAGGACAGTCTGAAGACGTTTAGCACTAGCATTTGGCAGACCTGAAAACAGAACATTACAGTAATCAAGTCTGGATCAAACAAATGCATGTATAAGCATCTCTGCATCAGCCATGGACAGGAAAGACCAAATTTTAGCTATTTTATGTAAGTGAAAAAAGGCAGTCTTGGTGATTTCTTTAATGTACTTATCAAAGGAAAGGCTGGGATCAAATGCAACACCAATATTTTTGGCTGCCACAGTTTGTGAACTCACAGAGTTGCCGATTGTTATCATTACTTGATCAAATTGGTGTCTGTGTCTAGCAGGGCCAATGACCAGCATCTCGGTTTTATCTGAATTTAAAAGCAGAAATTTTAGTGACATCCAATTTTTCACAGCAGACAAGCAGACCTCTGAATTAATAAGTTGAGTATGATCATCAGCCCTTATAGGCAAATATAGCTGAGTATCATCAGCAAAGCAATGGAAATTTATTCCATAACTGCATATAATTTGGCCAAGAGGTGAAATATAAAGAGAGAAAAGTAGAGAGCCAATAAATGAGCCCTGATGTACACCATATTTGATGTCAGAGAATTTTGATGTAATATTGCTATAGCAGACATAACGTGTTCTTCCAGATAAGTAGGACTTAAGCAAAGACAGCGCTAAACCAGAGACACCAAAATCACAATTTAATCTGTCTAATAGTATACAGTGATCAATGATGTCAAAGGCTGCACTGAGGTCCAGTAGTAGCACAGAAGTGGAATCACGAGTCTCTGTATTGTGTGCTGAATGAAATTACTGATAGCCACTACGTGTGGAGTGGTAAGTGTGTGCGTGTGTGCGTGTGTGTGTGCGCGTGTGCATGTGTGTTTATTTGCCCTTAATGAACAACATTAACAAAAGAAGATTAAATTTTAAGTCACTAGAGAAAATAACATTACCATCCACCAGCCCTCTGGCATCTACTTAAGGTGACAGGATGTGAGGATAAAATGCATCTGTTTCCATGTGACATTAACATTTCCTGCCAATTACACCAGTGATTGGAAAAGGCCATTGCAAAGGGTCTCAAGTTAAGATGAACGCACTCGAACAGGCCGATTACAGCATTTACAAAACTTAAAAGTTAATCTTGAAAAAAGTTATCACATGAAGCTTTAAGGGGTAATGAGGAAATAAATATTAAAATAAAGTTTGGAGAAAGTAAGAAGAAAAATGTACACCCAGGAATACAATGACATGGCAGAACCTGTAATGTAAGGGAGCATCTGCATGTTAAAAAGCACCAAGACTGTTGGCATAACAAACTAGGTGGTCAAGTCTGCTGTTGATTTTTCATTAAATTTCATTCCATGTTTGTGCTCCTCTTTGCGCCCCCCCCCCCCCCCCCCAGTCAGCTTGCCAGTCAATTGATGCCGCTCTCCCCTGGCTGTTCTCCCCCGCAGATGTGGGATTTGCTGTTAACATTTCACCAAGCACATAACTGTGAGGCTGAACAAAGATGCGTTTCATTTCATGCATTCTGCAATATATGAAAATGTTTGCTTGTTGTTTTTTTTATTGGCCTAACTTCCTTTCTCTCTAAATTTATTTCTGATTTTTCACTTTTTCCTCCCAATTTATTGGCTAATTTAATAGGTAATTAAACACAGTCAGGATGCAATAAAGACTGCATAACTCATTACAATTTTGAGCGAGTATCTGTAAGGGATTATGTTTTAATAGTCACCTTCCCAAGTCTGGCTATAGGGTGAACAAAGAGTTGCTGGCAGAGAAGGAAGCTTTTTGGAATCATGTTTTTTATGATCTACAAAGCAGATATGCCATTGTCAAAGATAAGGGTCAACGCTCTTAAAAATGACTCCTGCATCAAGATGACTCAACTCCCTATTTATTTCCCAGTCACATGTTCATGTTTGTAACCCTTTCATTTATATATTTGTGACCTTTTGCCATTTATGCAGCTCTGGCAATCATTCGAGGATGACCTTGGTTTACTGTTAAAGTTTAATGCATTTACTTCTTCATGTTGTTTTATTAATTGTGTTTTGAAGCTCCCTGTGGCACTCATTTGAGTGTAACATCTAAACTTTCAACTTTTCTGTGTCTGCATGCATTCTTTTGTGCACAGCTGCAGATAAAGTACCTGTATGTAGCCAACAGACTGAGTCAGGTTTTGTTGGGAGTCCGTCTCTTACTGTCTGTAAGTCTGGCAGACAGCTACAGTGGCTCTCATTCACAGGACGTATCTCAGAGTTTGCTCAGGGTAAATGTTGAAGCTGTGGCTATGTTTGACTGATGCTGTGCATCTCTCTCGGACTCAAGGTTCTGTAAACACTGGCTAGGTAGCTACAGGCTGTCAGTTAGACATGCACTGCTCTATTACAATTGGCAAGGCATGACACAACTCACAGACAGCCTTTACATCTATTTGCATTCTGCACACTGAACATATATTGTGCTTGTATTTGTCATGACTTGTCCTGTGTATTCATGTAAAAAAAAAAAAGTTATCCCACAGGACATTAATCTTGCAGCATCTACATTTGAGGTGAACTTGCTGGAAGCAAATCTGTGGAAATAAAATCAAGACTTTATTATTGAAATTGTGTAACCCAACAGTTGCAAATGTGTACTAAGATTTGCAAATGTCTCCCTGCCTGCTGCCCAATGACTGCTGGGATAGGCTCCAGCATCCCCGCGACCCTGAGAGCAGGATAAGCGGTTTGGATAATGGATGGATGGGTGGATTTGCAAATGTGTACCCACATTTGTAAATGTGTACTGAGATTTGTGGTTGTGTATCCAGATTTGAAAGTGTGGTGTCAGTTGTTCCTGTTTCATGCAAGTCAGTTTCCATATCCCAACATATCTCAAATCAGCATCCAGCTATATAAGAGTTTTTTCCACCCTTTGACAGTACATTTGACAGAAGGCTCCTGATTCAACAGAGGAGCAGAATGGCATCCGTAAGACAGAAAAAAGAAAAAAAAATCACGAGTCAGATTGACTATACTTTGATCCATATACAATCTTAAAATTCTATTTATTCAGCAATGTTAGCAGTGGCATTACCACAGCATTAAAAAGAACTGGAAAGAAATAATAGCAGAGTTGCAGCATTCTCAGAGTACAGTTTTGATGAGGTTAAAAAAATGGTTTGATCTTAAACTAAATCAAATAAAAGAATTGCTGCATTTTAGAGCAATTTAGATGAATGTTAAAAGGGCGATTCTTAATCCTGTTCAGATAAAAAGGTGTAAGCCGAAGGAGCCCAAACATGCCTGCAAGAGCAATCTATGGCACCTGTGGTGTTGAGCTAGGTTGCAAAAAGGCCTGCTTCATCGGAAATTTCTCCTGTGCATCAGAGGGAAGTCTCACAAAGTGCGAAACCTGACAAAAGTGAATCCAAATCGATATCTGATTTGATCAGGCATAAATAGGCCTTTGATGGCATTAAGCTCACTGGGGGTTATGTGGTTCATAGATGCATTGATGGTGAAATAGCAGGATGATCTCTTATTTCCTTTTGAAATACGTATGTCAGAATCTCAGTTCTGAAAGAACCTGGATGTGTATGGGAATTGCAAAGGATCTTTTTGTTGGTCGTATGAGTTCTGTTTCTAAGTGTGACGTAGCATCAGTACAAGATGCCAACGTATGCAGGACCGATTCATGTGTCATTTATTGCCCTTACCCCCAAAAAAAAAATAATTAAACCAACCACTCTCTCTGCCTTAGGTGTGCCATGAGCTATATTCCCTAGTAGTGCAATGTCCGCCATTGCAAGTTGTAGGGAGAGATGGGCAGTATTTCAATTAAATGTATTTAAAATATGTATTTAATTCCTTTTGTATATTTTGTAATTTGTATTTTGCCTGACAGAAAAAAAACAAGAAGTAAGTTGTAACAAAATAGTTTAAGAGCTTGTATTTGAAATACTTAAATACATTATTTAATATGTAACTTTGTTCTCGAATAAGACACATTTTTATCCCCAGGTTTAAACTGAAGGAAAAAAAACTACAACAATTAGCCTAAACACAGTCTTTCGCTAAATACAAGTGACATGTCCTGTCGGGTCCAGCAACACACTCATTGTGAACTACTGTATTTCATTTGTGTTCCTTATGACCAGTAACTTCAGTAAAGAAGCTGCTTTGGTGTTTGGTGCAAATTTCCCCTAAGATAAAGCTATGTAATCAAATTTGATCAGATATTGCATATTAAGGCAAGCTTTCTGAATGACTCTAAAATACAACTGAAGAAAAGAGCAATTAGCAAACACATGTGCTCTAGACCTGGCAACTATATCATAGGTGGTGACTTTAATCAGGCTAACTTCAGGACTGTATTGCCCAAATTCCATCAGCATGTCTCCTGCCCCACTAGGGGACAAAACACCCTGGACCATCTCTATACAAACATTAAGAACTCATACAAAGCTACTCCCTGCCCCCACCTGGGGCATTTCCTGAGGAGGCTGAGGAGCGCCCATTTATCCCCCAAAATTCTCACCAACTTCTACCACTGCACCATAGAGAGCATCCTGACCAGCTGCATCTCAGTGTGGTACGGCAACTGCACCTCAGTAGACCAGAAAGCTCTGCAGCGGTCGTCAAGGCGGCCCAGCATATCACTGGTACCCAGCTCCCAGCCATAAAAGACATTTATCACAAACGCTGCCTTCGAAGGGATCTCAGCAACAGCAGAGATCCCACCCACCCTAACCATGGACTGTTCTCCCCCTGCGCTCTGGGAGGCACTACAGGAACCTCAGAGTCCACACTACAAGGCTGAAAAACAACTTCTTTCCACAAGCTGTTGCCCACTTGAACCTGGCTATCCACTGAATGTCTGTATATATTTTTAAATATTTTCTGCTCTTGCTCTTTTTTAACTTATTTTTAACTTTTGGTCTTCATGTGTGTATATCTTATACTGTGTTTGCTGTGTTTGTCTGTGTCTGTCTTTCACTGTTTGGTGAAGCCACAGCTCTCATTTAATTTTTAACATGTGCCTGCATATCGTTTTTAATGACAATAAATTGAATTGAACTGAATTTAATTCCCCATGTTAAGTCTGCCTCTTTTACCCAGTTTCAATCATTTACAATTTCAGTGTTACAGAGTGCAGTCTCCAGTATGAACTCTTCCTCCTGTATCTTAGAAATCATTCCCACTAAGCTGCTAAAGGAGGTATGTTCAACTGTTAGCCACATTATTATGCAAATTCTTAATAATTCTGTGGCCTGTGGTTCTTTGCCAGGCAGTTTTAAGCATGCCTAATTTAGATCCCCTGTACTTAAGTAACTACAGACTGATCTCCATGTAGCCGGGTGGTAAATCTGTTAAATATGTTAAATGATTTTCCACTTAAATTTCGTATAGTTTAACTGTTAATATATGTAATTGTTACACTGTCAAGCCATGTAAAATGTCATTTGATGTATTTAAATTGTGAAGCAGATTGTGAGTGTATTTTTATAGTTTTGGCTGTCATTGCATGTTTCGACCAGTAAGTGGCAGTGTTGCGGACTTTTATTGTAACTCCGTGCAAGTCATCCAAGTGCATCTTGGGTACTCTTTCTGCAAGTTATCCAAGTGCATCTTGGGTATTCTTTCTTTCTTTCTTGTGTGAAGCACCTGAAGATTGCGGTGTGACGGTGCTCTGACTCCGCAGTAAGTAGGGACGCTACTGGAGTTGATGTTCGGTGATTTTGGGCGCGAGCCGTCGACCACTGTTCGCCATTGCAGGCATGACAAGGTAACTGACAGAGTGAGAAGTTGCGCGATCTTCAGGAAGTTCCACATGTCTTTGTTAAACCCTGTTTAACATACATAGTCCACTGCCGTATTTTGCACCGTATGTTGTATGTTGTATTTATTTTCCTTTTAAAATCTTTTCTGTTAAACTTGCCACATCTGTGAACATTTATGAGCTGTTTGCTCGAAAGACACAGGAATTTATGCACTCAGTAAAACGATCTGCATTCGAAGGTTCAAACAATAAAATTAAAGCTACAAGAACCCCGGAAGTAATTGTGTCCTGTGTGGTATCTAATTCCACGGGCTACATCCAAATTGTCTTTTTAATCTAAGGTTCTGGAGAGAGTAAGTTCATCTCAATTGATTTCTTTTATGAACACTAATAGTGTTTTTAACAGTTTCCAGTCTGGTTTTAGAGCACTTCATAGTACCAAGAGTGCTCTAGTTAAGGTCACTAATGACCTACTGCTGACTGTAGACAGAGGTGATTGCTTGAGCTACCTTTAACACAGTCGATCATAGCATCCTCTTCCATCGCTTAGAGACTTGGGTTGGCATCAAGGGCTCGGCTCTTAGTTTATTATATACTTACTTCACCAACAGAACTTTTTTCTGTTGTTCTGGGTAACTCTACTCCTTTAATGGCTCAGTTGGGTTGTGGTGTCCCTAAAGGTTCAGTTCTTGGCCCCCTTCTGTTTTCTATATACATGCTGCCCCTTGGCCAGTTCGTTCAACATTACGATGTGTTTTACTATTTTTATGCTGATGACACTCAGTTATACACGCCACTAAAACCCACAGATCCTAGCACCCTAAAAAATCTCACAACTTACCTCTCTGACATTAAATCCTGGATGTTTGAAAAATTTCTTAAATTTAAAAGTCTGAGGTCATTCTGCTCATTTCCCCAAATTCCATCAGCCCTTTTGATACTAATCTTGGTGGTCTGTCAGGTAGTCTTAATCAAGCTGCTAGGAATCTCGGGGCAATATTCAATGCCAACCTCGGTTTTGATAATCAAATCAAACATGTTGTTCAGTCATGCTTTCTCCAGCTCAAGCTAATCTTCAAAATTATGCCATTTTCATCAACTGCTGATCTGCGAAAAGTTGTATATGCTTTTATCTATTTTTGGCTTGACTATTGCAATGGACTTTACTTGGGTATCAGCAAGGGCTCCCTCCACCATCTGCAGTTGGTACAAAACAATGCTGCTCAACTTATTACTAGGAAAAAGAGGCATGACCATATCACCCTTGTGCTTGCCTCCCTACACTGGCTCTCTGTTATGTTTTGAATTGATTTTAAAATTTTACTGCTTGCTTTTAAGGCCTTAAGCAGTCTTCCTCCTACATACATTTCTGATTTATTGATCTGGTATACATGCTCTCAACCATTAAGATCCGCAGAGGGAGCCCTGCTTGTTATTCCCAGGTCTCAGTTTGTCACAAAGGGTGATCAAGCTTTTGCTTTTAGAGCCCCCACACTATGGCACTCTCTTCCTATTGAACTAAGACAAACCAAGTCTCTAGCTTCTTTTAAATCTCATCCTAAAACTTATTTTTGTGAAAGCTTTTATAAATGTTTGAAATGTATTTTTATTTATCAGCCGCTTTTCCGGGGTCGGGTCATGGTGGTAGTAAGCTAAAAAGGGCACTCCAGATGTCCCTCTCCCCAGCAACGCCTTCCAGCTCCTCCTGGGGGATCCCAAGGCGTTCCCAGGCCAGATTCCCTCAGCGAGTTCTGGGTCTACCCCGGGGTCTCCTCCTAGTTGGCCGTGCCCGGTAAACCTCCAAAGGAAGGCGCCCAGGAGGCATCCTAATCAGATGCCCGAACCATCTCAACTAGCTCCTTTCGATGCAAAGGAGCAGCGGCTCTACTCCAAGCTCCCTCTGGATGTCTGAGCTCCTCACCCTATCTCTAAGGCTGAGTCCAGACACCCTATGGAGGAAACTCATTTCATCCGCTTGTATCCGTGATCTCACCCTTTCGGTCACTACCCAAAGCTCATGACCATAGGTGAGGGTTGGAACGACAATTGACTGGTAAATTGAAAGCTTTGCCTTCCGGCTCAGCTCCTTCTTCACCACAACGGTCCAGTACAACGTCCGCATTACTGCTGATGCTGCACCAATCCGCCTGTCAATCTCCCGGTCCATCCTACCTTCACTCACGAACAAGACCCCGAGATACTTGAACTCCTTCACTTATTTACTTCATACTGTTTTTATTTTTACTCTTACTCATTTGGTCTTATTCTTATTTTTACCTTGTCTGGTTTTATTTCTTTGTAAAACACTTTGTAACATTGTTTTAGAAAAGTGCTTTATAATAAAAATTATTATTAATACTAGTATTACTAATATTAATACTATTAATACTGCCGAGTCCGCAAGCCCATTGCCATTGCAATTGACTGCCTTCAAGGTCAGACCTCATGCTACTATGGTGAGCTCATACCTAGCCTCTTTGCTGTTCAGGCTAAACTACATGACCTGCAAGCTTCAAACCTGCTGTACTGCTCATATGTATTACAAGCCACCATAGATGGCTTTGAGAAAAAGGTTCAGTAGCTTTTTACAGCTGAAGGCTGATGTCAATGAAGCCATCCTGGTTACAGCAAACCACCCATTTTGCAAGATGAGGTGGTTGCCTCCCAAACTAGCTGCAGAAAAGAAGAGGATACACCACCTGTTTCTGCACTCAACTGAAGAGCTCGGCCTTTGTGTCAAAAAGTGAGACTGCCTCATCAAACATCGCTGAAGAGAATGAAGATGGTTTCTTCATCTTCTCTGATCAGGGTACAGGTAAACTACTCTCACTTCAGTGTCTTAAGGTTAAACTGCAATTTCATGAATTAATAATCAAAAATGAATATTCATCAATTAATAAATAAATTAGTAGCTACTTTAAGGTCACGTTTTTAAAAATGTTTATGATATTGTCATGGCACATGTTCTGTTACCTTCAAATTCATATTCTTTAGCGTCCCTTGTGGTAGTTTGTTGTAAAAAACGGTGATAAATGTAATGTGTTTTCTCAGTGGTCAGTTCAGATCATATGACTCGTAGGTTAGAGGTCAACCATTTCTCCGCGTGTCAGACAGAAGGTTCCGCTCCGTTTTTCTTTACGTTTGTGCCTTGGAGAGCATTTGCTTGTAAGTTTGTTACCTTTTCCGTGTTTTGTGCAAATGTGCATATTAATAATTTATAATTCAAACGTTTGGATTAACAATGCTATTTGTGATCATTTCATTTGCTAAGGTTAAAAATGGTAAGCTAAGCTAAATGTAGCTTCTTGTCGTAGCATGTGCATTTAGGCTATTTGCAAGCAATGAGAATTCATTTGTGCTGTAGTTTGAGAACAGTTTGTAACCAAAGCATTGTAACTTTGTATTTATTTCAGTTTTACGAAAAGAAAAAGAAAAGAAAAAGAAGAGAAACGAAGACTCAGTAAAACACCTTAACTTCACTCCCATGTTTGACTTTTCTCTGAACTCTGTTTGTTAGCTACCTGTCAGTTTTTGCGAAGATGAAACACGCATCAGGGACAGAATAGATATTAAACATCCTTGAATTTAATGTAAATGTATAACAATCTTGTTTCCCTGTTCGCCTCTAGTGTTTGCAATCCCAACAGCAGGAACTGAGAGCCAGTTGGGCAGAGAGATGTTGTCCAGCCACAGCAAAGCAGAATTGGAGACCCTTCACTTTCTGGAGGACCCCAGAAAGGACCTTTCCTCACTGGATTCATATCCACTGATCAAGCTACTCTTTGCGAGATTCAACACCACTTTGCCATCATCGGCACCAGTTGAGGTTCTCTTCTCCTTTGAAGGCATGGTTTACCACCCTCACAGAAGGCGATTAACAGCTGAACTGATAGATAAGTTAGTTGTGCTGAAAAACAACTAAAACTGAAAGGTAAAAAAAAGAAGCTAGATATTAGTTGTGCTGAAAAACAACTAAAATTGAAATGGAAGGACTGCAGTTTTAGGGGTACACAGTGTTCTTTTTTTTAGGGTGTTGCTGGCACTGGAGGAAGGAGGGTGCTTTTCTTTCTCTTCTACCATTTTGTACTGTATCATACTCTGCTGTAATGGTACTGTTATGTACCTTTTGTACGCATTCTATTGATTGCTTTATAGAACTTTATAAGCAACTAGCTTATAAAGTTGGAGACGTTAGGGTGAGTGATGTTTGAATCAACGTGGTTCCCCAAGCTTGATTCAGAAACATGAGAGCTATAGCAGTGCTCTTACTTACAATTTCCCCCTCCACATTGAAGAAAAAGATGTGAAGAAAACGATGTGAGTCATCGTTTTTTTTCATCATTGATGAAAACGATGTGAGTTATCGTTATTCTTCAATGAACTCTATCAAGAACCAGGACAGAAACAGACTCTCCAATGCACATCTTGGTCAGTGCCTCAGGCTTGCCACAACAGAAAACAGGTCCGACATCAGAAGGATTGCTTCATCCCGTCGCTCCCACGTCTCTCACTGATTGGTGAATGAATGTCCATTCGTTTTTGTCCATTTGTCTGTAATTAAATGGTTAGTTTTGAACTTATTTTGTTTCAAGAGTGCATTTTTTTGTTCTTGTGTGACCTTCAACACAGGCTTTGAGAATCCCAGGCCCAAATTATTGCTACCACGACCACCACCACCACTACTACTACTACTACTACCATCCCCACCAACAACAACAACAACGATAATGATAACGATAATGCTGATAATATCAATACCAATATTAATAATAATAATAACCATTATAGCAGCAACAAAAACAAATGCACATAAAACAACTTTTACTGGTGCAATAACCCCCTCCCCCAGATGTTTTGGCCTTTGACTTGGCATGCATGGCACAATTTGGCCCTTGGGAAACTGGGGAACCCTGTCCTAGACCCTTTTCCCCCTGCGAACAGTACTGGAACACCTTTTTGACACTAAAAATCTACAGCTGTGGAGTTTCAACTGACATTGGTGTGGTTCCACATAATTCTTGTTGTTGCTTATCGGTACCTGTTTCAGGTGTAGGACGTAACATACCAGCAAGACCTTAGGGTTGGGACTAACAGCACTGTTTATTACTGACTGGTTATGCATGTTGTATTCAAGTGACTGTGAGTAACCGCCATGTTCAGCCAGATACAATTTCATTTTGTGGTTTGCTGCATTCTTTGAACATGTTCAGCATTGGTGGAAACCAAAACATGAAAACAGTGCCAGTTACCCTTAGCTTCCCTTTGAGCTAGTTCTTATTTTTTCTTATGCAACTGAAAAGGGCCTTGAGTATACCTTCTACATCTCTAGTTTCATAGTAAGTCGATGTGCCTAAGCCCACACAAGTTGTCTAAACGATGGACAATGTGTTGTAGCTAAATGTGTAAGATTCATTTAGTCATTCAAAACTTTACTTCCTCAGAAGGCCCTGTGGTCTGCTTCCCGGGGTCATGTGGTCCTGACTCAGCCAAGCCTACCCATCTGGGGGATTAACAATGTTGGAGCTGGACTAGTGGCTATGCAGCACTTGAGTACTCTTGCATTCTTGAAAGGAAGAGCCAGCATGTGTGTGTGTTTAGTTTAAAGGAGGCTGCTTGTAAGTAAATGTGTGTGCATATCTGTATAAATTGGGAACTGCCTTGTACTTGCAGTGAAAGAGAAAGAGTTTACTAATGTGAATGCATTTGTGTGTGGCGGTATGCTTGTGTTAACTTATTAGGTATACACGTGCATGCATATGTGCTGCATGTCTGTATCACATACCGTATGTGCGCCCTAGGCCAACAGGGAAACTCAAAATTGCCCGGCCCGCCCAACCAAATGTGTGAAAATCAATTTGAGGTCACCACAGAGAAGAATTTCATAATGTTTGTTATTGCCATTGAACCCTCTGTCCACTTGCCTCGACCCAGCCTCTGATTCAGCCTCACCGGGGGGAGAGAGGATAAACTGCGTGATATTCTTTAGGACCACACCACCGGAGGGAAGCTGCCAGCATTGCAACAGGCGGGGTCCACTGTCACAGGCGTTTATAAACCTGTTAAACTTAATCTCCCCTCTTATTTTTCTGCAGAAAGCCTATGTTTGATGACCTTTTCCGCTATAGGGCAGGCTCTTTGTGCCCCTGAGAAAGGGTTGTACCACCCATCCTCTTACTCAGTCCAGTGGCTGAGTTGGCACTGATTAATGTCCTTCTTACTATCTGACTCATAGCTGTCTAGGTTTGTCACATGCTGTGCTTAGCTTTTAGGATTTTCAAGTCCATTTTTCCTCTGACATGTGGGTTTTCTTTAGCTCGCCCTCACTGCATGTGTGAACTGCTCCAGTCATGAATGGTTGATTAAAACAGGCCGTGTAATGATTCAGTGATAACAACATCAGATGGGTTGATTAAATTCATCTCACTCAGTAGTGTCAATGTTGTTGTTGCAAAGCTATCCTCTCAGAGTATCCTTAACCTGATTGCTCCTCAGAGAGAGGATTTCTCTTTTTTTCCCCTCCAAAGCCCCCACTGTTCATGTTTTATTAATGTCATATGCTGTCGAAGTTGGTCTCTCCTAACTGACTTACCAGGTCATCCCTTTCCTTGTCACAAATCAAATTAGCCCCGGCTGTGATTAATCATCAGGCAGAGCACCCACTGAAAGGGGGCTGACACCTTATTAACTTCCTTAATTACATCTCATATTAAGTTTCAGAATCGTCCCCTCTAATTATGCTGCTTTTGACTCTCAACTCTTTCAACCTGGCTACGCAACTTATTTGTGCAACCAAGGTTTTTAAAAGGATTTCATTTAATATAGGCGAGCATGATTAATTCAGTTCAGCAAAGCAATGAGGAGGGTGATGGTGTAAGGCTCCTTCACTGCTTTGATTCATTATTTAATTTGCTGCTACGCAACAAAAAGTCTAGGATAGTCTTAAAGTGTACATGCCACATTTAGGCAAAGACAAAATGGGTACTATAACATTGAGTCCCGAACCACTTGATGAATGCATGCATTAGTTCGGTGAAAAGTTTCTTTGTCAGTGAATTATTGGTTTTTTGTTTTGCTTTTAATTAACTTTCTTAACATAACACAGCTAAAAAGACATACAAACATAAGAAAAAGAGAACAATATATAGATCTAACCTAAGAATAAAAAGTATACAGAGTATGATAAGATGACTGTCGCTCCACTAATGTGCTATTACAGTATGTTGGGCTATGGTACTTTTTAAATACTCAGGAGATTTTGATGCCTGCTGTTTGTGCATGGAGTATAAAGGACTCCCACATTGCTTTAAATTTAGTCATGGATCCTTGGAATGTATGTCAGATATGTTCTACTTTAAGGTGCTTGAAATATCAATAATTCACATTTTATGGGTGGGGCTGGTCTCTTTCAATTTAACAGAATTAATCTGTAGCCAGAAGGGCTGTGAATCCCAACACCATCCAGGTGTTTAGCTGGTAACGCAGCTCTAACAATGGTTGGGTCTATAACGTGGTTACAAATTTGTGATTGTGCAGTGACCTACTTGCAGGTTAGATATTCACCATGCGGGCCAGAGACGGTCCCTTTAAGACAATGGGCGGGGGTTAGCGAGGAGTATTGTGGGTAGACACGAGGCTGAGGTTATTAGCATAGTGAACTGCTGACTTAGAGTTTGTTGGAGGAAATAAATGACCCCACGGCTGTGTGGTCAAAAGGAGAAGTGGTCGTGTCTCCTTTCTTACATCCTCCACATTGGTGACCCCAACATGAGCCATGGAGAACGAAGCTACCAGTGCAGCAGCAGTGACTAACGCCATCTAGCTCAAACTGCCTGACCTCTGGGAAACGGCTGCGGCAGCATGGTTCGCTCATATCAAAGCCCAGTTCGCGATTAGGAACATCACCGTGGTCTGTGGATGAGACCAAGTACCACTACGTCGTGGCGGCACTCGGAACATCTACGGCATCACGGATATTGGGCCTGCTGCAAGCCCCGCCACCCGTGGATAAGTACGGTAGCAGAGAAGTATATAGGAGTGGTGCAGGATATGTATGAGCGAAGTGTAACAATGGTGAGGTTAACACAATCTTGGAAAGTGAGAGGATGCCTGAGGAGTGGAGAAGAAGCATATTGGTACCGATTTTCAAGAACAAGGGCGATGTGCAGAACTGTAGCAACTACAGAGGTATAAAGTTGATCAGCCACAGCATGAAGATATGGGAAAGAGTAATAGAAGCTAGGTTAAGAGGAGAGGTGATGATTAGTGAGCAGCAGTATGGTTTCATGCCACGAAAGAGCACCACAGGTGCGATGTTTGCTTTGAGAATGTTGATTGAGAAGAACAGAAAGAGTTGCATTGTGTCTTTGTAGATTTAGAGAAAGCGTACGACAGGGTGCCGAGAGAGGAGGTGTGGTACTGTATGAGGAAGTCGGGAGTTGCAGAGAAGTTTGTAGGAGTGGTGCAGGATATGTATGAGGGAAGTGTGACAATGGTGAGGTGTGCGATTGGAATGACAGATGGGTTCAAGGTGGAGGTGGGATTACATCAAGGATCGGCTCTAACCCCTTTCTTGTTTGCAATGGTGATGGACAGGTTGACGGACAAGATCAGGCAAGAGTCTCCATGGACGATGATGTTCGATGATGACATTGTGATCTGTAGTAAGAGTAGGGTGCAGGTGGAGGAGAGCCTGGAGAGGTGGAGGTATGCACTGGAGAGAAGAGGAATGAAAGTCAGTAGGAGCAAGACGGATTACCTATGCGTGAATGAGAGGGAGGACAGTGGAATGGTGAGGATGCAAGGAGTGGAGGTGACGAAGGCATATGAGTTTAAATACTTTGGGTCAACTGTCCAAAGTAACGGGGAGTGCAGTAGAGAGGTGAAGAAGAGAGTGCAGGCAGGGTGGAGTGGGTGGAGAAGAGTGTCAGGAGTGATTTGCAACAGACGGGTACCAGCAAGAGTTAAAGGGAAGGTTTACAAGATGGTTGTGAAACCAGCTATGTTATATGCTTTGGAGAGAGTGGCACTGACGAAAAGACAGGAGGCGGAGCTTGAGGTGGCAGAGTTGAAGATGCTAAGATTTTCCCTGGGAGTGACGAAGAAGGACAGGATTAGGAACGGTTATATTTGAGGAACCGCTCAAGTTGGACGGTTTGGAGACAAAGCAAGAGAGGCAAGATTGAGATGGCTTGGACACTTGTGGAGGAGAGTAGCTGGATATATTGGGAGAAGGATACTGAATATGGAGCTGCCAGGAAAGAGGAAAATAGGAAGGCCAAAGAGGAAGTTTATGGATGTGGTGAGGGAAGACATGCAGGTGGCTGGCGTGACAGAGGAAGACGCAGAAGACATGAACAAATGGAAACGGATAATACGCTGTGGCGACCCCTAACGGGAGCAGCCGAAAGTAGTAGTAGATTAAGATACACTTGCTGCAGGCTTTTGAGCTAGCAGAGGTGGAGCGGGTGGACTGGTTGTTTTCACTGCAAGGCTTGGGAGATGGCAAGCCATCGGAGCTAATGGACAAGATGCTGAGTATGCTGGGTTCGTGCGACCCTGCCTTCCTTTTCGGCCAGCTGTTCTTCCGTCAGCTCCCCTCGCACATCCGTACTGCCTTGGCCAGCTCCAAATTGTCCAGCGCCAGCAACTTTCGGGAGTTGGCCACGGAGGCTGACAGGATTTTTCTTGTCAGTCGACAGCAGTGTGCGGCCGCTTTGCTGCCTGCCCATGCTCTTTCACCACCGCCGGTTGAGGCAGCAGTTTCTCATCGGCAGCAGGACTCAGGGGGACTGACGACATTCTCATTGGGGGCTGTAGCAAAACAGAAGAAGGAGGCAGACCGAGACAATGACACCAAGCTGCTGGCCCTAATGGACCGATGCAGGCAGGTCAAGCTATGACTTAGCTTAAAAAAGCTCCAATTCAAGGTGCCAGAGATCCGCTTCCATGGGCACATCCTGTCTTCCGTGGGCTTGGAGGCAGATCCAGAGAAGGTGAAGGCTGTTGTGGAAATGCCACCCCCATCAGATGTGATTCGTCACCTACCTGGCCAAATTCCTACCATGGCTTTCAGAGGTGTGCAAGCCATTGAGAAGACTCATGGACAAGGACACAGTCTGGCACTGGCTCCCAAAGCATGATGCAGCAGTGAAAGAGATAAAACAGCTGGTGACAACAACGCCTATGCTGTGCTACTATGATGTGGCAGAGGCCATCACTATCCAGAGTGATTCAAGCCAGCATGGCCTGGGCTGATTTCTGATGCAGGAGGGTTGCCCTGTCACATTCACTTTGAGGGCCCTCACACCAACAGAGCAGAATTATGCTGAAATCGAAAAGGAGTGCCTCAGCATTGTGTTTGTGTGCCAGCGGTTTCACCATTATCTGTATGAACACGACAGCATTACAGCAGAGACCGATCACAAGCCCCTCATCACCCTATTCAGCAAGCCCCTTCTGAGTGCTCCAAAGCGTCTGCAGAGCATGCTGCTGTCTCTGCAGAACTACAACCTCAGGATGGTGTATAAGCTGGGGCCAGAGATGCGCGTGAGTGATACCCTCAGCAGGGCCACTGTGTCAAACACACGTGCAGGGTCCATGCACAATGAGCACGCTGTCTGTAGTTTAGAGACAGAGCAGCTGGTCACGGACCGGCGGCTCGTACAGATCCGTCAGCACACTGACAATGACGAGCAACTCTGGGCTGTGAAAAAGGACTTTGTAGGCAAATGCGCTTTCTGCAGTGAATACGCCATTGAGCAGCAAAGGGAGACAATGATGTCGCACAAACTACCAACATGCCCCTGGCACATTGTAAGCCTATACCTCTTCTGGCATGGTGGCAAAGATTTCCTCTTGCTAGTCAACCATTATTTTGATTTTGGGAAATTGACCTTCTTCCAGACCTCTCAGCTGAAACGACAATAAAACACTGCAGGGCTCAGTTTGCTGATAATGGGCCCCAGTTCTCATGCCACCAATTCCAGTGGTTTGCTGCAGACTGGGAGTTTGAGCACATCACCTCCACACCATACCATCCCAAAGCTAATGGTAAGGCTGAGGTCGCTGAGAAGATAGCCAATAACTTATGCAAGAAAGCTTTCAGTGAGGGCAATGATGCCTGGAAGGCAATCCTGCAGTGGCGTAACACACCAACAGAGGGTATGGACAGCAGTCTGGCCCAGCGCCTGATGCTGAGGCATTTGAAGACCATGCTGCCTGTGGCCTACAGGCTACTGGAGCCATGTGTGGTGACTGGGATACTGGACCAGCTGTGTCACAGAAGCCAGGTCTCCAAAGTGATGTATGACAAATCTGCAAGGGACCTACCTGAATTTACAGTGGGTGAAGCAGTCCAGACGAAGCCGCTACCAGGAAACCAAACAGGCATTTGGAGATGCGGATTCTGTGTACAGAAGGTCGCTCCACGGTCCTACCTGGTAGAAATGGAGGGATCATTGTACCGCCGAAACAGAGTTGAACTGCGGGCGGCAGAGCCAGCACTGCTGCAGAACCCAGGAACTCATCTGGAAAGCATGCCACTGGCCCACGCCCCTGAAGAGACTTGAGAAAAAATAAGAAGAAAGGAAGAGACTGGCCCAACCCCCCCCCCATCTCCGCTTGTCATGCCAGCCCAGAGGCGCTGGGTGAAGAGCCAAGTGGTCACAGAGTATGCGCTGCTCTGCCCCCCCCCAATACCCCACTGAGGCGTTCTGACGTTCTGCCTGCCCATTTTCCTGCAAATACCCCGGCAAGGTCCTTTACGTATTTTCGCTCGGGACGGCTGTCCCGGGAACCTGTTAGGCTTAATTTGTAGTTGGGTTGGACTGTTATACCAGTATTGCTGTTGTTATAAGAAAGACGCAAGTTTGTTGAACACTGAAAACAGTATAATAATAATTTTGGAAATAATTTTGTCAGTATAATAATAATTTTGAGATTGATTTGTAATATTTATGTCATGTTCAGTAATGGAGGGCAAAGTACGAAGTACACAAATACATAAGTACGGTTTAGTTCTGGAACTTAATGAAACGTTTCTTATTTCAGAAAAGGAAGATGTTGCTGCCATCTGTTGGAATTTAAGTGGTGCTGCTTTGCCGGCTGTGTGTTGAGGTAGGGCGTTGTGCCCCGGATGTTGTGGTCCGATTCAGATAAAAAGAGTAGGTCAGCATGCGTGACTCGTCTCGTCATATAACGCCTAAACACCGCCTGCCGCTGTCCCGGTAGCGGGACGCGACCGGCGGAGGCCGGATGTCTGACGCCAGAAACGAGAGCCTGCTTGGGGCTCGCCTCCCCGCCTCACCAGGTAAGTGAAAAAACGATAACAGCATTTTACCTCTCTCTGAACGCTTTATTATTTCTACTTTCGTTTCAATCATGATCGTTTTCCTTTTCTTCAATGCATCACCATCACTTGCATCAGAGTTACGCTTTGAAGCCATGATTACGATGGAAAACGCACGAAAATTCAAGTCGAAGTCAAAACACAATGCACACAATGTTTACGCGTCGCGATCCGACATAAAATGGCGACGACGGCGTGGCGTTGTCCTCCCACGGGTAAACCAACTGCCTAAAACGCACAGTGCTTTGAGCGTCGCGCAAAGTAGTTCGTCCGTTCTTTAGTACGAACCATTGTGTGTAATTCGATTTTTTTGTGATAATGAGGTTTAAGGAGGTCGGTTTGTAAGTACGGGTGTTCGTAACCCGTGGACTACATGTAATGAGTAATTTTTCACACATGGATAGCGGTAGTCTAACTTCTGGTAATTACAAATTACTACTTTATTGCCCCACACATCTGTCGTCCAATCCAGTTGATGTAAAACGCGTTTCTATGTGCGTCGGTTGCGACAGTACGCAGGCGTAGGTTGTTGCTATGGTTATGTTTCAGACGAGCACGTCCGTTGTGGGTTCCGTTTCTGCTCGGGTACATTTCGACTCGGGGTCCTTCGACTACATATGACGTCACGGATTATGATCGCGGAAGCCCGAGCACATCCGGAGCGAGCCCGAGCACGTTCGAGAACTTGCCATTCGACTGGTTTACCATTGGATTGTGAACATGGGCACGGCTTTTTCATCCTAATCCCTAAATAGGTTGGTATTGTAACATGCATGGATAAGTAGACACGTTGGCCCTTGGCTAACGGGTCGAACCCTTTAGTCGACTGGTTAACGTAGTCGCGTGCGGAGTGGGAGATACGGGTTCGCGTCCCGGCTGTGGCGGTTCCCGGACTGCCCCCCGAATTCGCTACAGTATTAATGTACACAAGCAGACTGTCATGATATACCTTGTACCATCGTAACACCGAGCGATTTAAATGTCTAGCCCAACGTTAAGTGTTTGAAATGTGACAGTGTAACTAACACGTTGTTTAACGCTAGCTTTATAGTTATTTAGCTGTGTGCTTTTTACAGTCCACGATGGCATAGAGTTGGTTAGTAAAGGTGCGAGGGCCGAAGGCCCGAGCGGCGTCTAAGGAGCGACGCCGCAGGCTCGGGGCGAGCGAACGCGCGCGAGCGCGCCAACTAGGCTACTATCATGTTCGCAATTACCATTTTTCCAAATGGACAACAACAATTGGCGAAATTCCCTGTTAGTAGTGTGTTGAAGGCAACTGGACTTCTATTCAGCTAAGAGGTTATGTTGCTATCGTAAACAAAAACATCTACCAGACTAGCTAATAAAAGCTACAATGCTTTAGGGAACCTTGCAAACTACTGCCGCTAAATTCACCGATTCTCCCCTGTACCACCGACGCACGACTCTGCCCAGCTCCGCTTTGAGTGACAACCTGCTTGAACCCTACTCATTTCTAGTCTTTTGTTAAACAATGAGACTAGAGCACGACAGTCTGTTTCAGAGAGACATCGCTGGACTTTAAGTAATGAGACAGTTGTGGTCGCATTTTAACATTAGCTAGGCAGCTTCTGAACAAACTTAGCAAATAAACAGCATTGGTGCATCCATTTAAGGAAAAACAAAACACATCCTGGAAGAGGGGGTTAGAATCATTAAATAGCTTAAATTAATGTGTGTGTGTGTGTGTGTGTGTGTGTGTGTGTGTGTGTGTGTGTGTGTGTGTTAAGAAGGCTTTGTACAAATCTGATGTGAAAACATTCTGGGCTATAGAGCTTTGTAGGCTCATTTTCTTGATTAAATACCTCTACTTACAATGGTACCTCGAGTTGCGATGCCTCCTTAAGGGACATTGGCTTATTTAAATCTATTAGTTTCATCAATTAGTGTGGAATTATTTTGTGACACTGAAGGATATAAAGGGGAACAGAATAATTGGAAATTGTAGGAGCACTGTACTGTACACAATTCACAGCCAGCCTTTACCAGTATGTCGTTTGTTGATGGCGCACTGTTCTGCGACTTGTGTCTGTACTTCTACTGCAGTGGTACTCAACCTTGCCCTACTCAGGAGCCACACTGACAAAAATTTTTTTTTGCAAGAGCCACAATCCAAAAACATCCCTTTCCTCCCTGAAACCATTATGCATTTGAGAATAAGGATAATGGTAATACGTCATTAAGGAATGAAAAGCATAATGTATAGGGCAATAACTGTAATTTATTATTATTATCATTGCAGCCACACATGTCATTACTGGCAGTGTTTCAACAGTATCAATAAACAATCATTACTAAATGATTTTCAAGTGCTGATCACAAAGTCCATAACAGCAGGTAACACATCAGTCCATAACAGCATAACACACAGCACGTTGCTGATCATCACAGTCCATAACAGCATAACACACAGCACATTGCTGATCATCACAGTCCATAACAACATAACAGACAGCACATTGCTGATCATCACAGTCCATAACAGCATAACACACAGCACATTGCTGATCATCACAGTCCATAACAACATAACACACAGCACATTGCTGATCATCAGTCCATAACAGCAGGTAACACAGCACATTGCTGATAAAAAAAAGTCCGTAACAGCAGGTATTCTGCCTCTTTTCTCTGTGGTGGTCCCCTTTCTCTCCCCCGTCTCCACCCTTGAAGGGAAAAAGGTAACAGACTTTCAGTTCTACTGTAGCCTACATTAGTATTTCAGACTAGAAGGGGTTGTCAGAAGAGCAACATTGAACTTACTTCACTCAGTGCGATTTCTGACACTCCTTCTGCCGCACAAAGGATTTGTATTCGGGCTCTGCGCTGGAAACGGTGATCGGAAGGGTCTCTGTATTGGAGTTCTGTGCTGCAGACTCAAATCGGTTTCGGTTGTGACATTTTATTTTTGAGAGCGTAGAGAATGCTGCTTCACACCGGTATGTGGACGGAAACATTGAGATGATGCGTCTTGCAAGTCTGGATATGTTTGGAAGATGCCCCACCAATTTCCAGAAGTCCACGACATCTTTAATCTGAAATTGACGCTGAAGTTCATCTGAGCCCTTTAACGCCACAAACTCCATTTGAAGCTGCACAAGTCCAAGCTGATCGCTTATTTTCTTCGTTTCATCGCCCTCAATCAGGAATGGGTTTTTCACAAGTAGAAAAACATTGCCTTGATCCTTGAAGTCGCAGAATATTGATTTGTAGTTTTGCTTGAGCTCAGTTAGCACATCACAGAATTGTGACTGACAGGATGGGGCAGCATCCGCATGCAGCATCACTTTCTGCATGGTGGGGAAGAAGCGGTAATCGGAACCACGGACACTGTTCAAGTACATCAAATTTGTCAGAAAATCCTCTGAA
This sequence comes from Lampris incognitus, assembly GCF_029633865.1. Taxonomy (NCBI): domain Eukaryota; kingdom Metazoa; phylum Chordata; class Actinopteri; order Lampriformes; family Lampridae; genus Lampris; species Lampris incognitus. The sequence goes on from NC_079212.1 coordinate 128,874,457, forward strand.
AGCCGTGTAGAGCTCATACACGGTCTTGTTTCTTCCCTGCATCTTAACATTAAGTTTGTTCAAGTGTTGTGTAATGTCACACAGGAAAAGAGCAGAAAGCATCCACTCGTCCTCCAAAAAGGAAAATCGAGAAGTCTCCCCTTGGCCGACAATAAAGGCTTTCAGTAGTTCAAGCAGGTCCATAAAAGGTGCAAGCATACATCCTTTAGATAGCCATCTGATCTCGGTGTATAACACCAAATCCTCATAGTGAGTGTTAAACTTTTCACATAGCAATTTAAAGTTCAAGTGGTTTCTTGCACGGGCCCTGATGTAATTAACCACTTCGATTACATTTGCCATCACATCATTCGGACACTTGAACTTCACAAACAAGGCTTGTTGATGCACAATACAATGGTATGAAAAAATGTCCTTAGCAATTCCTTCGTTTTTCACTGCCTCTTTCAGCAAAGCTATGGCCCCGTTTCTCTTACCAAGCATCGCTGGTGCGCCATCTATTGTGAATGCTGGGAATTTTTTTTCTTGTCCAATGTTAAACCTTGCCAATATTTCCAGTACAGCGTTTTTTATCTCCATGCCCGTTGTTCCATTTACCAGTGGAGCCATGTCAAGCAGTTCTTCTGTAATGTCCAACTGACTGTTGATTCCTCGGACAAAGATTAGTAATTATGGCTTGTTGTTGATATCCAGGCTTTCGTCCATTGCAATGCAGACAAACTCAGCGGATGACAGTTTCTCCTTAAGAATGTTTTCAATGTTCTCTGAAATGTCTAATGACCTCCTAGCCACCGACGGTAGAAGTTTTTTTTTTTTTACCTCTCGTTCCAAGTCTTTTTTTATCGAGAAACAACATTGAACAGGCGAGCAGTATGCATTCCTTTACCATTTCTCCATCAGTTTATACGGCGTTATCTTTTTCATCAGTTCATGTTTGATTTTGTAGGATGCCTCTGTCGCTCTATCACTAGTAATAGTGTGGAAGACGTTTTTCTGAGCAGTATGGTTCTGTTTGAGCCTCGCCAGCTTTTCAGCCCTTAGCTCTCCACCTTTTGGAAAGTCGGTACTGAACCTTGAATGTTTTGTTTCGTGATGGCACTGCAGATTGGACCTTCTAAATTGTGAAATGACGTTATCACAAAGCAGACAGATGCATTTTCCCGAACTGCTGGACATGAAGAAAAACTTGACTTCACTGTCCTCTTTAAATGTTGGATATTCCTCTTCATATTTGCGCTGACGTTGTTTCGCCATTTTAGCTTCATGCTATGCCAGTTTTCCCAGTGTGATTGAGTTTGCACTTGTCTCGCGTGCCTGTAGAGTGCGAGACCCGAGAGAAATTGTGATTGGTTGTTCAGACGGTTGAGGGGTGGGGGCGTAATACATTGATGTGACTTGCGAATGAATGAGAATGAAATGTTGATGAATTCTGCTGACAATGTTTTTTTGTTTTTTTTTAAAGATTTTTTAGAATTTTTAAGTAGGACTTAAAACAGCCACAACTAGTCATAAAGGAGCCGCGGGTTGAGTATCACTGTTCTACTGATATGTGAGTGAAGTTTGACCGCAATTAAAGGGTTCCCTGATTCGGGCGATGGTAATTCACATTTCTCCGTGTCTCTGCATTCCTTGTCAACTCCTTTACATGGGTGACTCCGACGACTCTGGACGATTCTGGAGTGTTTATTATTGTCTTTGAAAGTATGACAACTAACCCGGCTGCTCTTAAGCTACTGGAGTGTTGGGAGGGACATGCTGCTGTGTGGTTTGCCCAAGCGGAGGCTCAGTTTGCAATCAGGAAGCTCACCGAGGATGATACGAAATCTTATTATGTTGTCGCGGCCCTGGGTACCCAATGCAGTCAGGGTGGTGAGTCTCTTGCAAAATCCCCCTGCAGGGAACAAGTATGACAGTCTTAAGGAACTTTAATTATAATCTTTTGTGCTTACTGCTTCTGAGCATGCCCACTGTTTGCTCTCGCTGAGTAGTTCAGGCGATGCGAAGCCACTGGAATTGATGGATCACATGCTGGCCCTCCTGGGTGACCACCAGCCCTGTTTTCTGTTCAGAGAACTGTTCCATCTGCAGTTGCCCATTGAAGGGAGGTCTTCTCTGGCTGATTCATGCATCAGGGACCCGTGTCAGTTAGCCAGGGAGGCGGACAAAGAGTTCTCAGTCATGGAGCACTGCAAGGCAGCGGTGCACCACTACACCGCCAACTCATCCCCACCACAGGCAGCTGTCATTGTAGCAGTGCAGCAAAAGAAGCACAGCTTCTGTATCTACCATGCTCGTTTTGGGGCTAAGGTTACTAAGTGCCGTCCACCCTGTCGCTACAACAAGTCAGAAAATGGAGAGGCTAGCGCTCGTTAGCTGCAATGGGCATCAGTTGTATGGGCAGTAGGGCTGAACAATTAATTGAATTCAAACCAACATCGCAATGTAATAGAATGCAATTTTCAAATCGCAAAGGCTGTGATTAAAAAAGTTTTGTTTTTTTAATGTTACTCAATCTTACCAGGCCTGTGATGGCCTGGCAGCCTGTCCAGGGTGTCTGCTTGCCTGCTGCCCAATGACTGCTGGGATAGGCTCCAGCATCTTCGCGACCCTGACAGCAGGATAAGCAGTTTGCAGGCATGAAAATCACTCACCTTTCGGCGAAATTCGCCGTTTTGAATCCAAAATAGGTGACCTACGTGAATCGTGTAGATCCGATGAAAAAATATTTTTTGTGGGGGATGGGGGGGGGGGTATGGACCGGACATGAAGATGGAGTTATACACGAGAGCGCGGAGCCATGGTGAGCTGGCCTATCGAATTCAAATTCGCCTTTTTCATTGACAAAAATATTCCCCCTACGAGCGCGAGGGGCCTCACGTCACCAGTCTTTTCTGGGAAGGTACCGCTACCCGATTGGTTCGTGAAGTGCTCGTGCAGCGAGTGCTTGTGCTGACCAAAGCGATTGATGGAGGAGCGTGCGGGGCTGAGCAATCCATGGGGTTGAGGGAAGACGACTCTTTGGACTAACGTTAGCTGACTGATGCCTGCCTGACTGAATTTGGTGAGCGTTTCAATCATTTCAATATTTTATGATGTATAACGTTACTCAGGAGCTCTGTTGACATAGCCTAGTCCTACATCAGGGGTGTCAAACTCCAGGCCTCGAGGGCCGCAGTGTCTGCAGGTATTTGTTGCAACCATGCACTACACCACCTGATTAAACTAGTTACTTTCCCTCCCTGATCCAGGAGGTGAGCTAATTAGTTAAATCAGGTTGTGTAGTGCACGGTTGCAACAAATACCTGCAGACACTGCGGCCCTCAAGGCCTGGAGTTTGACACCCCTGTCCTACATGATTTCAGGTAGCTAATCTATCACTAGCTAGAGATTTAATAAAGAATCCACGTGTCATCGACACATACGTTAGCTATATTCCACACAGACAGGTGGAGAGATTTGCGTCTTGTGGAAAATTGTTAGCTAGCTAGCTAGCTAGTTAGTTGGGTAACGTTAGCTAACGTTAGCTTACACCGTATATGCAGCAGACTAGGTTGTATAGCTAACGTTATCCCACAAAAAGAAACACGATGAATGTTAACTGTTGGCTAATTCTCAAAATCTCTAAAACCCATTTCAGGATGTATGGACTGAGGAACTGGTGCGGTGGGAGGCTGAGGTAACGTTAACGGTAGCTAGCTAATGTTAGCTAGCTTTTTGTGTTCTAAGTTAGCTATGTGTATGTGTCACAGGACAGGCTTATATCAAAGAACTGGACTGTAACCGTCAATTTATGAGTGGCGCAAGCCTGGGGGCTCTAGTGCCTGGCTGTTCCAGGATCACGTTAAAGCGCAGGCGAGCGTAGCGAAATACATCGTGTAAGTTTACATTCACAGAATTATGTTGAGTAATGTTAGTCAGTGGAAGGGATGTAATGTTACTTATTAACCTACTATATTGTAACTGTAAATATCGGATACCTTTTAATCTGAAATCCAACTATGTATATAGGCCTAACATTGTGTGTAAAACAATTTTAAATTTTACTCTGTGGGTTAGGGTAACGTTAGGTGTATAGTCTAAGTTACTTATCTGAACTTGTGAAACACTCGTTTACACATCTGATTTCAAGTGGACAGATATCTGTATAACATGTAACGTCAGATCCAAGTGTGAACAACCACCACTTATCAATTAAACTAGAAGTTAACCCTACTAACGTTAACATTGTTTTTCCAGAATGAGTGTGTTAGGAGAGAAAGATGCTCTTCTTGTAAAACAAGTGGATGCAGGCATCAAATGCAGCTGGAATTGGTCGTGGCTTAAACTAGAAGGGAAAATAAGAGTGAAAGAACAAGAGCTCTCATTCCATCTGTCAGATGTCTTCCAGAAGATCAATAAACAAGGATTCGCACGGTTCATTCTCTGCCAAAAAGATATAAACTACACCCATACACTTGTTGTTAGTATTCCTATCTTGTTTTGCCACGAATACCCTATATTAAAGCTGCGCTCTTGCGCATTTCATGAGAGAAGTTGTCAGTCTCATTTCTTATATAGCATAATGTGAACATATACATACTGTCTTGTAATTATGCTTGATTTTTCTCTCAAAGTGCACCAGATTGATGCATTTAAATATGAAATGTTCAACATTTTCTTCCCGGGGAGCATGTCCCTGGACCCCCCAAGAGGGTCGTATCCTTCTCACCTTTTTCACCCCTGACCCATTTTCATGCCTGAGTTTGGATAATGGATGGATGGATGGACAATCTAACCAATCAGAGGGTCGGAAACAATTTTTCAGAGTTTTTCACTACTATCACAGACATGTGGTCAAGCCGTACAGCGGAAGCCTATTAGAGCCTGACTGTGCATTTTTCATCGATGAAGAATTTGACCTCAAAGCTCACTGTCTTCAGACTGCTTACTTCCTCGATGACCACACTGGGGAGAGCATTGCAGTCAGCCTGAGAGAAGGGCTAGCCAGCTGGGACCTTGATGAAAAGAAACATGTTTGCCTAACGACGGACAATGCAACATGGTGAAGGCAAGCTTAAGCTTAATGAGTGGACCAGACTCCAGTGTCTCGCCCACCAATTACATCGATACGTTGTTTTCAGTGTGTGTGTGTGTGTGTGTGTGTGTGTGTTTGCGTGCAAGCGAGCGAGACAAAGTGAGAAAGAGAGAGAGTGAGAAAGAGAATAAGAAGAGAACATGAAAGATGATAATGGTTGAATGAATGATTTTCTAATGTAGCTGTATGTGTGTATGTGTGTGTGTGTGTGATAGCCTAATAACACTCAATTTAAATTATATGAAGTACACCAATTTAAATTCTTTTTAAATTTCAGAAAATGCTATGGAAAATGACGAGAGTGTCAAGAGCAACAGGGCTATGCAAGAAGCACATATATTAATGTTCACACAGTGTTTCTTTTTCTTTAGATTTTATTAAAAAGTGCAGTCCACGTGTTTATATATTACAATGACGGCTGGAATAGGCTCCAACATCCCCGCAATCCTGAGACCAGGATAAGTGGTTCAGATAATGGATAGATGGATGAATGTTTATTGCAACGACTTTGAGTTATTGAAATATTTTTAGAGTGGCAGAAGCAAAGATTTGTTCTTTTTTATGTTTATGCACTTTAGTTTGTGTGATTTGTTACTGTTACTGACTGGAGATGAGTAAGATTCATATTTATTTTCATATTAATATTCACACCAGGCCTGTTGTTCTGCAGTGCTTTGTTGTTCCTCTTCCAGATATTATTAAAACGTGAAGTCATGATAATTATTTACATGTTTACAAGGCTTAAAGTTAATCAATATTCTACTGTGATTGAAGGTTTTTCTTTTTACAATTAAATAGTTAAATGATTATATTCTATTCATATCATTTCATGCATCTGTTCATCTCATTTCATCATACCACGTAGACCAGGCCTACAGGAAAGAGCAGTTTATATATGTTGACTGTTGGTTGTAGTGTATGGAGCTACACACGAAAGCAAATGGTTTTATTTGCAGTAATATGTATTTTATGTTTGACCTTTGACCCTCGATGTCTATTGGTTGTGTATGTTGTATAAATGTACGCGTGCCACTCTGGTGCGCGCCCTTGGAAGAAGACAGAGCAAGAGGGTCACTCATGTGTTTTCCCGCCTGCTTAACACAGTCGTTTTGTAACGTTATTACGGTCTAAAAGAGGAAGACCAAGATACACCTGGATCGTTGTATAATTCAGTTATCCTGTAGATACACGACAGGTTTTGGCGACGAGGATGGGATTTTCCTCTTTATTTTTATGTGCAACGGGTTGCTCCCATCTTGACCGGTAATATTTGAACGATGCTAGCAGCTTAGCAGCTAACGTATGCGATGGCATTGTATAGTACAGATATAGGACTGCAGTTCGACGAAACGTCAGAAACCTTTGACAATTATGAAGAAAGGCTTATGCAATTCTTGTCTGCTAACAAAATTGAGCAAGATAGGAGAAGAGTCATATTTTTGTCTGTGGTTGGACCGAATAATTTTACCTTGCTAAAGGACTTGATATCACCAAAAAAGTTCAGTGAAGTTTCTTTTGCAACCTTGCTACAGACGTTGCGGGATTTTTAAACCCCAAAGAAGAACGTATTGGCGGAAAGATTTGCTTTTAGAAGCCGTCGACAACAGTCTGGAGAGACTTTTGCTGATTACATTACTAGCTTGAAAGGATTTGCTTCTACATGGAATTTTGGCGCAAGCCTCGAGGAGCAGCTCCGAGATCAGTTAGTGTGTGGGACATCTAACAAAGAGCTGCATCGAAAGTTACTGAATGCCGCCATTGGCGAGGGATTAACATGGGAAAAGATGGTGGAATTAACGAACAATTTTGAATGCACGAATTCTGGATTAGAAAGCATGCAGAAGGGACAGTCATCTGTACGTATGCGAGGGAGGTCAGCGGCAGCCACCAGGACTGCTACAGGTGCCTCGGGAAAGGACACGGACAAGGGAGCTGCCGCTTCAAAGGCTTCCAGTGTCACGGATGTGGAAAGAATGGACATTTGGAGCGAGCCTGTCGGAACAAGCACACCGACGCCGGTAGGGACCAAGGGAGGTGGTCTGCTGGACATTCGTCTGCCCGCCCGCCTCAGACCAAAGGCAGCCCGGAGGTGAACTTTGTGGACCAGGCAGACGCAACTCGCGAACCGGACTCAGGGACTGATTCTGAACATTGAACTGATATGAGATTGTATTCAGTAAAGACTGAGTGTGAGTATGTGAAACCTTACAAGGTGATGGTAAAATGCAATAATGTTAGGATGCACATGGAGGTAGATACCGGGGCAGCAATGTCAGTTATCTCAGAGAGCCTGTACAAATCAAAACTGAAAGGGTCAAAATTGCATTCATTTGACGTTACAGTGAGAACATACACAGACCAACCGTTAGCTTTGTTGGGTAAAATCCTAGTGAATGTGCAATGTGGGAAGCAGCATTTACAGCTGCCCTTGCTAGTGGCCTGTGGTAAAACAGCGGCGCTGATGGGGCGTGAGTGGATTCGAGTGCTCAACTTAGATTGGTCAAAAGTGAATCGCGTTGCCGCATCTAAACCAGTGGAGCAAGTGTGCTCAGAGCACAGAGCAGTTTTCAGCGCAGAGCTGGGCTCTACAGTGGTGGGTATGATGTGTCAGTAGACATTTCTTTACAGCAGACAACCTTCATGGAAAATGTTTAGAGGGCTAATTTGAAGACAAAGGCCATGTTATGATCTTTTTATTTTATTTTTTTATTCCAGCAACTACAGTCACATACCTTTAGAAAGGCTATTGCAAATTGTCTGTGCCTGCATCTAAACATTTCTTTTTGCATTTCAGGTGAGCCACAGTTAAATCAAGTCTACCACAAAAAAATCAAAACAGCGGGTTTCAAAGATGTTCCAGCCTTGCAAAACTCACTTCATTGCCAATTTTTCAAGCTTGTGCTGGAGCACTGAAAGTGCAATTCAAAGCATTAGCATTACTCCAGTTGCCCAAGCCTGCTCTCCCACCAAACAGTACCTAAACCTTCAAAGCAAAGGGCAATTGAAAAGTTCAAGAGCTGCTTTTGAATTATGAACATATGAAGGTCAAAACTACAGCGTATATTTTCACAAGTTAGATCGATTTCATTGTCATTTCAATATGTGCCCTTATTGAAGGTTGAGCAATAGGTCAGTATTTGCGTCATTGTGATTTTTCTTGCATAACATTGCAACCTTCAAATGTTCAATAAAAGTGGCTGAATAAAATGTACAGCGTATGTGTTTATAGGATGGCCAGAGTTAGCTATATCCACACTATAGCATCCCAGGGCCAAACACCATCAAAAGCAGTAATAAGTCCTGCCAGGTGTTAGCCTGGAAGGGATTAAGCGTTTGGTTGTGTGTGTCTGCAGCTAATCTCGCAAACTACCTGACCTATCAGCCTAAACTTTTTTTGTGCACATTTGTAACTGTATGATGAAAGAAGTAGTATTTCATCCTCACCAGCCAGGAGACCTTGTTTTCCTGGACGACCCAGCACAAAGGATGAACAAGCTTGCTCCCAGATGGAAGTGCCCGTTTGTAGTCCAGCAAAGGATGAGCAGAGATGGACATTGCGGCGTCACCTATGAGACCACAGATCCAAGGAATGTGTGCTCACGGACATGGATTGTTCACCATAATAGACTAAAAGCCTACAAAGGGACTTGGCCGGTTACCCCTGTCAAGAGCCAGGCACCCTCAGTGCCAGCTGACGCGGGCACATCAGTGACATCAGCCCCCTCTCTCACTGCCTTATTAGGGGCCCTGCCTTTTTGCCCTCCTACTCGTCCGCATGTGGGGGTTCGAGCCCCGTTGTAGTCCAACCTTGGTGGGTCATCCCGGGTCGTCCTCTGTGTGGAGTTTGCATGTCCTCCCCAAGCCTGCGTGGGTTTCCTCCGGGGGCTCCGGTTTCCTCCCACAGTCCATAGACATGTAAGTCAGGTGAATTGGCAGTACTAAATTGTCCCTAGGAATGAATGGGTGTGTGTGTGTGTGTTGCCCTGTGATGGCCTGGCGGCCTGTCCAGGGTGTCTCCCTGCCTGCTGCCCATTGACTGCTGGAATAGGCCCCAGCATCCCTGCGACCCTGAGAGCAGGATAAGTGGTTAAGACAATGGATGGATGGATGTTTACATGTACCTGACTCTTATTTTGGCATACATCTGGTCAAGGATTTCCTTCTGACCACACAGAAGAGTTTTCCTGGAAAGACTGTTTAATTTGTTGAACAGTTGCTACATCTTGAATATATTTAGGTTGCTGGATTATTTGGATGTTATCTTCATGATCTGATTTGTTGCATTACACTGGTTTCTGAGAGGTTGATTGAAATGAGGACATTTCTACTTGAACAAAATAAGACTGTAACCTTAGTTACTGTACACATTTTAGCTATTGTATTTATACATTTATATGTGTAATATTTAAGTTGTTATTTCATGTCCCCTTGCCTATGAGTGATTAGTTCCTACCTGCAGTTGTTTAGGAGGGACAGTAATGAGTGTCACAGAGAGGGGAAGTAACACGTGCGGTGAGGATGGTGAAGTCCAGGACAGTGACAAGATGGCACTCTGTATGGGAGAGTGAAGGGATACTCTGTACCTACTGTCTTGCTGTGTTGGTTTAAGTCGAAGATATTGAAATAAATACACAAAGAGAAATTGTAGCCCGCTTATTAACCACACGCCAGACGAACTGGGGAATGCTACCAATGCAGAAAAGAACGGTTACACAAGCAAGGATCTAGTCAGGAGGCGACAACGCAAGTAACTGTCAAAAATAATCTCAGTAGCCACGATGAAATATTTCCCATGGCTAAGCTATTTTCTTTCTGTTGTTTTATGAATGAAAGTCAATCAGCAGAGCCGCCATTCACCTTGATTCATTTTGTATCATGAAAACTGCGATGGTTAAACACATTTGAAGTCCTTTCTTACTGTTTTTTTATTGCTATAGCATACATGAAGGTAAATCAGCAGAGCAGCCGTTCGCCTTCATTCATTTTATATCATGAAAACTTTGAGTTAAACACATTTTAAAACTTTGAATAAGGACTTTGAAATTATGATAGCCTGATCACTGTAATTTCATGTCAGACTTGGTCACTTTCGTGAAAGGGTCCGCACAGGAGGCTGTGCATCCACAGACTGACAGGCAAAACATTTTTATTAGGTAGAATTTCTAGCTTTAGTTATGCATATTAATTTTTTTTCGCCATAGCTCCCATTCAATCGACTTGGGCACTGTGCAAAAGTCTTATAAGGGCAGGAAAATCACTGGTTTTTCTGTCTGTGTGCATGTATTTCCCTTCTCCTGGTAGGCGAAAAAAGGGGTGGTTTGTCACCAAGTCTGAGCACCAGAGACGGAGCGATACATATGCCTGGCTGTGATCTGCACTCTACTGAACAACTCCTCCTCAATTCCTCTAGCTGTCAGTAAGACTGTGATGATACTGAATCTGATTATTTGCCAAGGATGGATCGGATGCCTTTGCACTGTAGTTGGCCTTTGTATGTCCATGGCCCTTTTATGCCGTGGTTGCTGTGTGTGGGTATCTTTCCATCTGAGCTAAGGGGTGTTTGCTCCACCAGTCCCCAAAGCCAACCATTTTAAGTCGAAAGTGTTGTCACATCAACACTTTTTGTTGTCACATCACATGGTTGTCACATCATAGTCTCCTGGCTGTTATCTTATTCTTTCTGAAGTCACATTACTCCTAATACATGGACATAATCATTGTACATTAGGACTTTCTGCATATCTCCCCTCATTTCTGGTATATGACAGTCTTACAATCTGATGTAAGAAGCACACCAAAGTTCTTGATCAGTACATGTCATACAAATATACCCAGGTGGAAATGTTTAAAAATTATTCTATTCCTGAAAACTTTACAGCCTATATAGCTTTTACAATGTAAACTCTTGATTTACAAAATGATACTTCATAATGAGAACTGACCTAGTGATAAAAATTTGGTGATAACAAAAATCATAAAAACATGATTAAATGCTAAGTATTGCTACATGGCAAATGAGATGATGTGTTCAAGACATCAATTGAAACGGTTTTATTCACAAAAAGATAAAATAAGCAAATAAACGGAAGGTGTTGAATCCCAAACGGAACAAATTTCCTCTGTACTAATTCGAACATCAACTGCACACAATAGCCTGCATATCAACTAGTTGACTGTCCTTTACAGTATATCTTGAGCATTAGATATTTCTTTGAATCCCTAGTTACATCCATCTGGTGATGGAAATTTCCCTCTTATTGACTAAACAACATGTGCTGGCAAATCTACTCTGTATAGCTGCATCCTGGACTTCCCGACGGGCATACTCTAGGTGGTGCAGATGGGCACCACCATTTTCTCCACCCTGACTCTCAGCACTGGAGCCCCCCAAGGTTGCGTGCTCCGCCCTTTCCTGTACTCACGGTTCACACACGACTGTGTGGCCTCACACAGCTTCAACACCACCATCAAATTTGCTGACGATATGACCATCATAGGTCTGATCTCGAATGATGATGAGTCATCCTACAGAGATGATGTGAGAGCCCTGATACACTGGTGTCAGGAGAACAACCTCCACCTCAACATCGGTAAGACCAAGGAGCTGATAGTGGGCTATGGGAAGCAGCAGGAGAAAGGACACTTCCCTATCCATGTCGACAAAGCTGCAGTGGAGAGAGCCAGCAGCTTCAGGTTCCTCGGTGTGAACTTCAGCGAGGACCTCACCTGGACTATCCATACTAGCGCCATCATCAAGAAGGCAAGACAGCAGCTGTTCTTCCTTTTGCTGGCTGAGGAGGTTCAGCATGGACAGCAGGATACTCTGCAGCTTCTACAGATATTCATGTAATAATGTACATATTGCCAAAGCAAGTGTCCAAAATATTGAAAAAAAGAAAGAGGGGAAAAAAAAGCCAAACATCAACTGGAAAACACCATTGAAAACAAACACACCACAACAAAGAATCGTAGTACAACAAAGAAATATAATACAAGATAAAAGAACATACGGTCATCAAATATGGCAGCAACAACGTGTGTCAGGTGACTGTCACTCGCTGTCCCTCGCTTTATGGCAGGCAGCAACATAGACTGCTGCCAACTTACAGCTCTTTGGGTCTTCCCCTATTAAAAAAAAAAATTACCTATTTATGTTACTTTTTTATTTTAGCGGTTTGATAGACCAACGATTAAGCCAAATAATTTCATAGCGAGCAACACTTGCTTCCCTGCTGTCTTTTTGAGCTCATGACAAAGAAAAAAAATAAAAACCTTGAAAACTGAATGATTGTCTCTCCCCAGCACATACAGGTAGAAATTAGCTGAGTAACCTTTGTTCTAATCAATACATGGTTCCTGACTGTAAGATGTATATTGATATATAATGAGATAGGTATAATGTCAGCTAGCCTGAGGTTATATATTACAGCCAACAGAAGGGACCAACAAAAATACCTGGCTTTAGCTACACATGAACCTAACATTGTAGAGGGAGGGAGGACAACAATAGTTTGCTTAGCTTGCATTACCTTTATAGGACAAAAGTAATAGAGGGAGTGGAGAAAGTAAACAAATGTCTGATAATCTTATGGCCCCTTGCAACAATGGTTTCATGTAAAATAAGGTGGTTACTCTGTGGAAGATTATGCCTCTTAACGTTAGTTAAGGTGCTGCACTATATAATAACGATCTCCGTCGTGCTGCAGAAGACAAGCGCAGACTCAGAAAGGAGGGAGTTTCCATCAAAAAGGCCCAAACCAATCCCACAACTACCACCACCCACATTGCACCAAAATATGCGGCTCCAGGATCGGCCTCTTCAACCACCTGAAGAAACACAAGGACCTAGAAGGAGGACAGTCATACTTGACCTCGAGCGACCACCAATAATGATCGTGTGTGTGTGTGTGTGGGGGGGGCTGCGATGGCCTGTTGGTCTGTTTCAGGGTGTCGCCCCACCTGCTGCCCTATGACTGCTGGTATAGGCTTCAGCATCCCTGCGACTCTGAGAGCAGAATAAGCGATTTGGATTTGATGTTCGCTTTGATGTTATCCTTATACCTTTTCTTTTGACCTCCCGGGGCACGTTTTCCTGTGAGAAGCTGGGAGTATAGGACTTGTTTTGGAAGGCAAGAGTCAGGCATATGGATGACACAGACAGTCCATCTGAGCTGGTGATGGTGGCAGTGATAGCGGAATGTTAGCCCCCTCCAGGACACTGATGTTGGTGCGTCTATCTTCCTAGGTGATCTTGAGGATTTTTTGGAGGCACCTCTGATGATGTGCCTCTAGTGCCTTCAGGTGCCTGCTGTATGTGGTCCAGAATTCTAATCCATACAGTAGGGTGAGCAACACTACCACTCTGTAGACCAGCACTGTCATCCTGGCCTGGAGGTTGCGGTTTTCAAAGACCCTTTTTCTCAGTCTTGAGAAAACCCCACTGGCACAACTGAGGCGGTGGTGTATTTCCTCATTAATATTAGCTTTGGAGGATAGGAGGCTTCCGAGATATGTAAAGTGGTCCACGTTTTCCAGTCCGGTTTTGTCAACAGAGATAGTTGGGGTGGAGCAAGGATATTTGTGTTGGGTGGTGGCTGGTAGAGGATCTGGGTCTTTTTTAAGTTAAGGGCCAGACCAAGCTGCTTGTATGCCTTGGCAAAAGCATCCAGAATGCACTGTAAGTCCTCTTCAGAATGGGCCACGAGGGCATTGTCGTCAGCATACTGCAGCTCCATGATGGATATGGTGGTGGTTCTGCTTTTAAAATTGAATCTGTTGATGTTCTTTACACGATTCTGACTCCTTGAGGCAGGTGTTTACCTGTAAGATGGAGGATAGCAGAAATGAAAATGGAGAACAGGGTAGGAGCAATGACACAGCCCTGCTTGACTCCAGTGTGAACCCTGAAGGGTTCCTTTTCATCTCCACTGCCACTGAGTACTGTGGCTGACATTGTCATGCAATAGTCTCAGTATCCGGATGTTTTTGTCCGGGCAGCCAATTTTTGCAAGAATCAGCCAGAGAGCCTGATGGTTCACAGAGTCGAAGGCTTTGGTGAGGTCTATGAAGGCCATGTATAGTGGCTGATTTTGTTCTCGTCATTTTTCTTGTAGTTGGCGAGCAATGAAAATCATATCCATGGTACCTGTATTTGGGTGAAATCCACTCTGAGACTCAGGGAGAATGTTTTCTGACAGGGGGAGGAGTCTATTAGCCCAAACCCGAGCAAGAGTTATCCCAGTGGTGGACAGGAGGGAAATGCCACGGTAATTTCTGCAGTCTGCCTTGTCTCCCTTCTTAAAGATGGAGACGGTGAGGGCATCCCTAAGTTGTGCAAGGATTTCCTCCTTTTCCCATAGGAGTAGGGCTAAGGAGAACTGGCCCACCATCCTTCAGGATTTCTGCTGGGATGCAGTCAGGTCCAGCAGCCTTGTTGTTCTTCATCTTCCTTATGGCATCCTGCACCTTGTTCTGACTGGGTGGTGCTCCCATATTCTCGTTGATGGATTGTTGAGGGAGTCGGTCAAGGGCCTCCATCTCAGGAGTGGTGTCCTTGTTCAGTAGCTCCTCATAATGCTCTTTCTATCGGTTGGTCATTGACTTATTATCTTTCAGCAGCAGTACCCCATCTTTGGAGTGAAGGGGGGCTAGGCAATGGTGGCTGGGGCCATATACCGCTCTTGTGGCATCGAATAAACCTCTGGTATCCCCTCAGTCAGCAAGCTGCTGGATCTCCAGAGCCTTCCTTGTCCACCACTGGTTCTTCAGTTGGCTAACCCGAGATTGAATAGCTGCTTTTGCTTTGGCATGGGCTACTCTTTTAGCCTTGCAGTTGATGTCATTTTGCCAGGCAATGAAGGTTTGCTGCTTGATGTCAATGAGCTGTTGGATTTCATTGTCACTCTCATCATACCAGTCTTGATGTTTCCGGGTTTTGTAGCCAGGGGTGCTTTTGCAGGAGTCCATGGTGATGGACTTAAGCAGATCCCAGTGTGTTTCAATATCTTCTGGGTATTGCTTGGGCAGAGCAGCGCTGAGAGTAGCTTGGAGCTGTTCTCAAAAGGTGGTGTCACCCAGCCATTTGATGTTGAGCTTTGGCCGGTACTGCCTTTTTTCCACCCTTCTTTTCCATGTGAGACTGATGGACATGATGGAGTGGATGAGGCGGTGGTCTGTCCAGTAGTCATCCACACTGGTCATCGCTCTGGTGTTGAGCACATCATGGCGGTCTTTGGCGCGGATGACTACGTAATCGATGAGGTGCCAGAGCTTAGAGCGAGGATCCATCCAGGATGTTTTGAGTTTATTCTTTTGGCGGAAAAGTGTGTTGGTGATGACCAGGCTGTGTTCTGAACACTTTGATAGCAGTAATATGCCATTGGAGTTCATGTGGCCAACTCCTTCCTTCCCTATTGTGCCTCTCCGTAGATTGTGGTTTCGTCCCACACTGGCATTGAAATCTCCAAGCAGGATTAGCTTGTGCTCCTTGGGTACTTTGGTTAAGATGTTGTCCAGGTCAGCATAGAAGGCCTCCTTTACTTCATCCTGTGCATCAAGTGTTGGAGCGTAGGCACTAACAACAGTGGCCTATTGGCCTCCTGCAAGCATCAGGCGTATGGACATTAGGCGTTCATTGATGCCCACAGGGAGTTCAGAGAGGTCATTGATGAGGCTGTTCTTAATAGCAAAGCCCACGCCGTGGATCCTTGGCTCATCAGCAGGTTTTCCTTTCCAGAAGGAAGTATATCTGCCCTTTTCCTCCTTCAGCTGCCCTTCATCAGCCAGTCGGGTTTTGGAGAGTGCTGCAATTATGATCTGGACTCTCCTTACCTCCCTGGCGATGATGGCAGTTCGCCTTTTGGGTCGATCACTGTGTTTATTGTCCATGAGGGACTGCACATTCCAGTTTCCAATATAAGTTTGCTTCCGTTTCTGTTTCTGACTGCTTAGTGGTGATCCCTCTGGGTGCGGTAGCCCAGATGGGAGTTTTCGAGGCAGGCTATGTTTAGGGCACCTTTTCCAGCCCCTTCCCCTACTGGGGTGAACAGAGTGGATCCTAAATAGGGCTGCAAAGTCATGGGTGCTGCTGCCGAAAAGCTCTTTCTGCCTCAGCCCAAGAGCTTAATGGCTGAATCAGACACCCACCGCCTGTGTGTCAGGTTGTGGCTAGGAGCTGCCAGACTTCACGGTCCTGCCCACGTCACCACTTCCTAATTGCCACAGGACTTTGTCCCAGATGTTAAATGGTCTGCTTCCCTTACGGGAGGACGCCTATGCGTGGAGTCTTTAAATGTGGGAGGCTGGTGCATAGGCAGCCTCCACACGGTCCTTGGCATTGAAAGGCCGAGATCCAGTGGCATGGAGACCAAGACAACTGGGGGCTCTTCTTTCTTGCAGCCATCTTCCGCCTTTGCGGCCGTTGTGGTGCTCCTCACAGCCACCATCTTCCGCCCGCTCCGTCGTTGAGGACTTGGTTGCTACTAGCCCATAGCTGGGGCAGTATGTTGAGAGACGCCAGGGCGTGTCCACACACCGGTTAGCCTGCGCGCCTTCTCTCTGGGGCCCACTGCTGCTCCGAGATTCCCTACAGTTTGGCCTGGGACTGCAAAGTACCCAGTTGGCCACAAGGAGGCACTACAGGAGTCTTGGCGACAGAGAGGCTATGTACCGGCAGGAGGAGACTTACGCACTCAGCTCCTCTTTTCACCCCCTACAAGAGGGCTAGCCAGCAGCAGTAGCTGAAAGCAGAAAGTAGCAAGCAGAAGCAGCATGCAACATGCACTAACTACAAGCACTACTACCCCAGTACTACTGCACTGACGGGTCACACACGCCCTGTGTGCATTCCGATTCACCTTACCTACATGTCTTTGGACTGTGGAAGGAAACCGGACCACCCAGAGGAAACCCACGCAGATACGGGGAGAACATGCAGACTCCACACAGAAGATGACCGGGGTGACCCCCAATGTTGGACTACCCCGGGGGTCAAACCCAGGACCTTCTTGCTGTGAGGCAACCACACTAACCACTGCACCACCATGCCGCCCCATAATATTTTATGCAAAGGGTAATTATTCCACATTCAACAGTCAAACACCTTCAATCAGGGTCAAAAAGGTAAAGTACACTATGATGAGGATAACTACAATTGATAATGGTTATGCCGTAGCTCTAATACAAAGATAGTGATTAACCGCTGATGGCAGTTGATGGCATTATGTTAAAGAAAGGAGCATTTACATAAGATGCCTGCAAACATAAATGCCCCCCCCCCCCGCACATACACGAATACTACACACAGATACATGGCCTGATCTGCAGTCACACATAACGTTTAACATAGAATTGCAGAATAGTATATTCAGTAACATGTAATGTTTGGTAGCGTAGTCTATGTGAATATTGCACTTACTTGATGCTCAACCGCCCATTTGGTCCCACTGCCTTGGGTTGTTTCTTCCAGTTTCTTTTGGGGATCCTGAAATACATTTGCAGCATGCCCTTGTCCATTTGAGGCCCAATGCTCCTATGTGATGTTATACAAATTGGTTTTGCTTCTTCTAGTGTTGCTGGATTTTAGAGACGCCGCACTTGTCAACTGCCCTCCCGTGGGGCAGATCTGCTAGAATTGAAGAAATACAGCCTGTAGTCAGAACAAGAGCTCTGCTGGCTGCCAGATGAAGTTTCATCATCCAGCGGCCAATTTCCAGAAGCGGTGGTATAACATTTCTAGAAAGAGAAGGTCATGGGGACTTTTATGGCAGTGTTTCGTATGTCCTCCCCACATAAGAACGATAGGATTCGGATAGAAAATCAGTGAAGTTTTCCTTTAAGAAATAATCTATCCAAGATTAAGAATGCTGAACAGGAGTAAATAGCTGTGGACATGTTCACAATTGTGATTGATTGATTGATTATGAAGAAATTATTGCAATATTTGAGCTAATTTTGTCAGTAGCTGGATTTCATTAGACGACTGGTCCAATTTGAGTAAATGAGACTTTTCAAAACTAGGTCTGGGGATTATAGTGAGTCACCATGTTTTTGTTTCTGGAAAGATACATTGAGATTGAGGTTTTCTAATTTACATTATTTGTAACTTTGAGCTCCACAAACCAATTTCTATTCAACTTCTTTGTACCAGAGTGAAGGGAGACAGCTCTACCATGAACAACTCTGAACCTTGCTAAATTGCAACAAAACTATCTGGATGGATAGGTTGCACTAGGAGTAAGTAGGAATTTTTTTGTTTTTTTTCTCCCCCCTGTATTTTGAGTGAACTCGCTTAGTTTGGATGAACTGAACTTTGTGTGACTGAACGGAAATTGGATTATTGAACTTAAATTGATGAGCTTGCAGGCAACCATGAAAGAGATAGAAAATGAGTGGGGTAGTGTCCTTGTGACCCACAGTTCAAACGATTTTATACTCGATGTCTTAGTATTTTGCACAATTTGTCCCTCTGGGACACTGTAGTCCAGAAGAACCTGTCATAGTTTGTTAATCTCAATGGTATGAAGGTGGCTGTGGACAGCCCTACAGATTACAATTTGATTTAGGTACTGCAAAAGTAGTAAAAATGAGGAAAAAAATAAAAATGGTGAGGCTGCATTTGTGTACTGTCTTTTAGTATGACGATGACAACAAAAATAATATGATAATAATATAATAATGATAATAATAATAATAATAAATGTACACATATGGTGTGCCCAAGCAGCTCACCTGGTAGAGCGCGTATCACATAAGGCTAAGTCCTTACAGCAGTTACCTGGTTTCAAATCCAGCCTGGGTCCTTTGCTGCATGTTATCTCCAGCCTTTCCTGTCTACTGTCAAATAAAGTGGAAAATGCCAAAAAAGAAGAATGTACACATGTGCCACCTCATGCTAGCCTGCAGCATAAGATTGTTCAGAGGCTAGATTTAACAGGAACCACATTTCCATCCAAGTATTTTTATGCTCACTTTGACATTTCAAATAAAAGCTCGATTGAAATGGCAAATAATGAAATGAAATGGTTACACTTTACAATAAGGGTACATTAATTTACCAGTAATAAGCATTAATTTACAGTGAACTAATGTGTCTAGGAATCATTTATTAATGGTGTTCACTGTTTACTAATATTAGTTAGTACTTTAATTAATCTGTAAACCCTTAATAAATGCCCACTATTGTATTAACTAATGTTAATAGGGTCAGTTAACTGTTAATTAATTAGTAAATGCTTATTACTGCATTAACTCATGTTAATTAATGTACCCATTGTAAAGTGTTACAGATAGAATGAAACATGATATATTGCGATGTGCAAAAAATAAAATGTGAATAGAATTTAATCACAAGATCAACTGTTTCTTAATCTTATCTAGTCCAGCATGGTGGTCCAGTGGTTAGTACTGTTGCCTCACAGCAAAAAGGTCATGGGTTCGAACCCCAGGTCATCCCAGGTCCTTTCTGTGTGGAGTTGGCATGTTCTCCCTGTGTTTGCATGGGTTTCCCCCCGGGTACTCTGGTTTCCTCCCACCATCAAAAAGACATGCATGTTAGGGCTGATACTCCTGTCTGCACTCTGGCCAAGGCAATAGAAATAAGAACTGAAGTTGGTCCCTGGGTGCTGCAGCTGCCCATTGCTTCTATACGATAAGATGGGTTAAATGCAGAGAGCACATTTCATTGTAAGAATACAATGTCAAAAAATAAAGTTGCTTTCATTCATTTCATCTTTCTCCTGGGTGTGGAAGTATGGACATACGATGTAGAACATGGAGAACTACGTTCAGAGGTTGTTTTTTTTATTAATTTTTTTTTATTAAACAGATCTGATAGAAACATTCTATTTCACATTATTTGTGACATTTGATTATTCGCTTGAATTTTTTATTCAAAAAGTTGGATGGAAACATGACTGGGCAGCACAGTGGCCCAGTGGTTAGTACTGTTGTCTCACAGCAAGAAGGTCCTGGGTTCGAACCCTGTGGTTGTCCAACCTTGGGGGCCATCCCAGGTTGTCCTCTGTGTGGAGTTTGCATGTTCACCCCATGTGCAGTGGGTTTCCTCCGGGTGCTCTGGTTTCCTCCCACCAAAAGACATGCATGTTAGGGTTAATACTCCTGTCTGTGCTCCTTTCCAAGGCAATGGAAAGAAGAACTGCAGTTGGTCCCCAGGTGCTGCAGCTGGCCACTGCTCCTATACAATAGGATGGGTTAAATGCAGAGAACACATTTGTTATAAGAATATAGTTTGTTGTAAGAATACAATGACAAAATGAAGTGGCTTTCTGTTTCTCTCTTTATTGATGCAACCAACAGCTTTCCCCTCATAGGTTAGGAACTTAGGTGTTTCCTCTGGCCATATGGTGGGCTCAATGCTGAGTCATTCCTTTGCCGTTTTGTCAGACTTGACCCTATACTGGACAATCACTGCAGAGTAAAAGAGATTGATTCACTAATGTAAGTGAGTTTTCACTACACTGAGAGAAGTCTAGAATTTTCCAACATCTGCTGGGAGGTCAGGGAGGATGAACGCTGATGAATGCTGAAATAGATGCTGTCCTTTGTCTTTGGAGAGGCACATAATTCATTCCTTCACAGCGTAATAGTTTAGTTTCATCAGAATAAATTGTGGTCATTTGCCTGTTTTTGGTTTGGGGCCCAGTGTTCAGTGAACTCAGTCAGTAATTAACTGTGAGGTGAAGTGTGTAAGGCCTCAAGAAAAACTGAAGTCTTGGTACTGGAAGGCCAGTTTTCCAATGTTTCTTATATTCTGCCAATGGTTTCTATGCAAGTCTGAACATTTCCCCCCAAAATAGGGGTAAGCGATCCTGGACAGAAGTTAGCAAGAGCTAGGTATATTTTGAAAACATACTGCAAGAGTCTTGCCCCTCACTTCTGCCTAAGAGCCTTATGAATATGCAAAAAGATTGACAGTAAGTAGGGACCAATGGAGATTCACCCTTGCAAAGAACTCTCCTGATTGGCTGATGTGGAGTGGGTACACAAAGATTTTCTGTCTCTGTTTACAGGGCGTCCGCAGAGACCTGATTATTTTCTCAATGTATCCACTTACTTGATAGCTGTCAGAATGTAGAAAGCGTTTGATGAAATATTAGAAAAAGTGTTCTAAATTAGAATCACTGAAGGCCACTTTAAGGCATTTCAATGTCCTGGATTTCTGTTCAGTTTGACCTGTTAGTTTCGTTTTCCACATCAATGCATCATTAAGACTGCCATTGTTGTTTGTGTCGTGGTGAATCCCACATGGTTTTGCTGAAGTGAATTGATATCCGCTTCTACTTCTCAGCGTAGCCTTGGGATGTAAGATAATATCTTTGTACAGTTCTTGGCAAAGACAATATTTCTGCTTTGAAAATTCTTTGAAATCAAGTACAGTAGGTGTTGTAGTTTATTCTCAGTGACTTGATGATTAACAACATTTGTTCCTCCATCCTTTTGTTAGCTGTTGTCAGTCCTTGTCCATGAAACTGCTGATTTTGTTGACCTTTCTGGCATATGGCACTAGTTGTCATATCACTTCAGTTTGGTTTAAAAAATACAAATGTTTAATGCACTTTATAACTTCAGCATGGTTGATACTGACATGTTTTCTAATTCTTTGAATCATATAGGAGCTGTGGTAAACTTCATCCACTCCATAGCTAGATGAGGCGGAAGCCCAGTAAGTGAAATATTTTCGAGATAACTTGCATTAAGTTTTTATTCACTATGAATAAATCCTTGTTAGGACCACATTACTTTGGAGGCATGCTTAGAAACAACCAGAGTGAAACTGATAAAAGCACAGGCGTCTTATAATATGACTGTTGTAATGGCACAGCACACTTTGTAATATATTAGTGTCATTACAACTAATTTCATTGATATAGTAAGAAATTCTCAGACATAGCGTCTTTGGAAAATCTAATTTCATTGTCTATCAATAGCAGCATCTACAAAGTCAATATATTGCTATTTAGTATGCAATAAAACAATTATCTAGCTTTTACAGCACAGGAGTATGCTTCTGGGCAGTGGAATGTTATGAATCAGCCAACTAATCAACAAATTTCATATGAGCTAGTGGATGGGGTCGCAGAGATTTGCTGTCATTGTCATTATTTGTGTTTGGAAGGCAATTCTTGGGGCGCTGAAATGAAAAAGAGAGATTATGTGCGTGAGTGCACACAGCCTGCCTATGAATCATAGGCAGAGGACTGTGCTGTTTAATCGATGACATGGCCCAGGCATTCATTTACTCCATTGCTCCAATGAGAAGAGAGTTTAAATAGTTTTACTTTTAGCACTTCAGGAAAATGCACCGCCAGTGATAAGTGAAATGCGAACGGCAGCAAGGGACATCCCCACACTGACCTTCTCTACATATATCTGGGGATCACAGTTTCTACCTTTGAAAACCCTTGACATGACATCATTGAAAAGTCGTTACATTTCGTAGAACTCACATAAACCACTTCTGTAAGTTTTTTTTTACATACACATAGTTCTTTTTACATTACTGAATGTTTACTGCAGAAAAATTGTTTATGTAATATTCATTTCATTATAAATGTTGTGCATTAAAGAAGGCATTTATTAGCTTTCCAAATGGCATCTAATGGATCTAAGAAAGTTGAATCAGTTCATCTGGACACAACATTTATTGAGAGAAACGTTTAATCACTCATCTAAGTGACCTCTTCAGTCTTCAGATGAGTGAGAAAGTGTTTCTCTCAATAAACGTTGTGTCCAGATGAACTCATTAAACTTTATTTGATTTTCTTACCTGGATTACTGAGCATGTATAAAGACATCTAATGGATCCCTCAGAGTGTACCTGGCACAGTAAACCTTCTCACCTTTCATTGCCAAGCCAAGCTTCTTCTTCATCTTCCAAATTATACCTCTTTAATGTGGATGGATATCAAGGCTCTTAAACAATGAGAGATCCTACAGGCCTGCATCTGTTCAGAGGGCTGTCCTCCATTTTTACTTAATAGCTCTAGGAGGGACAAGGAAACAGGACAGCCATAACAGGCTCTTTCTTGGAAAGAATTTCAGATATAAAGCATTTACTTTTATGTAGCTACGACGAATCCTATTTACTATTACCTTTAGCATTGAAACTATTTCCATACAATTGCCTCCCTGATTTTCTTAAAGCTTCATGTGATAACTTTTTCCATGGTAAAATATCAACTCATAAGTGTTATTAATGCTACAAAATGTTAATGTTATGGAATATCAGTGGCTGTTCGAGATGCAATGACACATTCCGTATAACTTGAGTTCTTTCACTGTTGCATACTCTAATCGCTGGAGTACTGTTAAGTACACTGGGGGAAATTGTTAGTGTTGCATGGAAAGGGATATGTTTTACATAACATCCCATTACCCTTTGCAGATGATACCAGAAGCCTAGTGGACACTAATGGCAGTTTGCAGCTATGGAGTAGGGAAGACAATCCAATGCTTCAGCAGCAATAACAGTAAAAAAGAAAAACAAGATCTGCTGAAAGCAAAAAAAAAAGAATATGATAAGCAGCTGTCTAAAACATGGGTGTTTCATGGACAAGCATTTGCAAGTTGGAACAATTTAACAATTCTACAAATGGCAAAGTGTGATTGTGCAATGATGGCCAAGTAGCCACACTAATCATGCATTTATAGTTGCGTTAGCAACTACACACGATCATCTCAATTTCCAATATATTATGCTCTGTCATTTGATACCTGTCTAATAATTTTAAATTTCTACCTCTCTTGTGGTTTATATGGAATGCAAATTCCTCCAAGAAAACACTATTTCCATACTGCTCATTTGTGTTGATCCACTGTGTACACTTGTGTAGTTGTCTGACATCATTGCAAGTGCCATTGCAATATTGCAGCTGCGAATCCTGACCAGAGTGCAGCTATTGGGGCAAGTTATTGCATGGATTAAGTTTGCATTCACTATGCAAAAAGGAGGACAGTGAGGGCCTGTCATCTCATATACTGCACTCTGACAAACATTTGAAAACTTAGCAGCTGACAGACAATATAATACAGTACTTATGAAAACTGAGAGGCTATAAATCACTCATGTAGTCCATTGCAATCACCAAAAAATGTGTTGACATTGGTTATTTACGTATTAAAGCCATGGCATATAATTCAATGGAAGACACAAGTTATCTAACTGAAGTCTTCAGAATAAAGAGGAAAAACACAAGCTGTAACAAGGTCAGTTTTTAAACAGCCTTATCTTCCACTATGGCTTTGTCTGTCTATCCAATTGCGCTCATCAGTGTGCTCTGACAAATGGAACATTTTGTGCTGATGGCTCAGGCGGTGGCATCTCACTTCCAGCGTGGATCAATGGTCATCGCCTTGGGACACAGACACCATTCTATTTGGGATGATAGCTTGGGAAAAACTAGGTAGGGGAGGTAATAAGAAATAGAAGTACTGTGGGCAGTCATACCTGGTAAGTGTCATGGGAATAACATCTAAATTGATTTCTTCACCATGCTCATGTTAACATTCCATTCAAGCAGCAAGGTTGCTGTTCCTGCTAGTTGGATAGAGGATGATATTCCATCCTATTGTACATGTGACACTTTTGTAGGGCTGTTGTGATTTGTGAGACTGGCCATTGTGAGATGCAGTGTATGCATTTTTGGTCTGCAAAGCATATTATAGTAATTCACACAACATGTAGGTGTTCATAACCCTAATGATACTTTCAAAATAATTGTAGCTAATTTGTTTTCTGTTGTCTTTATAGCTCAAGAATGAAAGCCCACTTTGGCAGAGTTAAGAATGCAAGTGTAATATTTAGATTTCACCTGCCCAAGTGAAACAATAGTGTTGATTCTAATGAAGCATGCCTGGCTCTCCAGAGTGAGTCTCTTTCTTCTTGGCCCAAAGGCCCTCTCCTTCACCAATCTCCTTTTTCCTTTGTGCCTGTCATTTGCATATGCCACACAGAATGAGGCAGCTCATTAGCCAAAGGTAAAATTGGCAATAACGGGTCCATACTGCAACCGTGAGGCATTGCCTTTACCATCACCCTACACTCATATCTCTGCTGATAGGTGTTCTTAGCAATACTGCATCAGCTCACTACTCTGCAACACCATGAATACCTAACCATACATGATAAATAACAGTAAAGAAATAATCAACATGAGTAATTCAATTAACACTTTGCCCTGCAATCTAGCTAGCATGGAGAGTCTCTGGAAATTATTGAAATTCAGTCTAGCAGTTGTATTTCTGTACTGTATTCTGTACACCCGAAGTTGTTTTGTTTGCAGAAAGAACACGTGCCCTAACAGTCAGGTAGCAGATAATTTTCATTATTATAAACATCTGTGTCAGTATGTGTGAACTCACCGCTCGTATTGAATGACCATATGCTTTTCCATAGTATTCCATCATTGTGAGCCAACACAGTGTCTAGCTTACGATGACATTTTTGTGTGTTATTCTTATCTCATGAAAATTATAAAGACTGTATGACTAGTAGCAGTTATGGGTTGCAGACTTGGTATTTTGTGTTACATTTGAATGACAAGTGACAGCTGACACTGTCAACCCCCCCCCATCATCACCAGACCCCCCCCCCCCAGGTGGGATTTGATGTTGAGAGGAGACAGGGATGGATAATGAATGAACGGCTCATCTGAAGAGGTTTTCATTAAAAGATGGTGTTTAAATCCTAAAGAGTTGCACTGCAGAATTGGTGGTGGCTTTTGATCAAAACGAACCCAGTGGCTGCATTTATCGGTTCAGCACATGCAAGACTTTCACACTGAAACTGTTGATTTAGGCATCAGTTGAAAGCTTGTTTGTCACTTTCTTGATCAATAAAGATTAAAGCGAACAATGATCTGGTCAACAGTTAAGTTGTTGAAATTGACAGCTACCATTGTAATTTCAGAAGCCTGATTTGTCCTTATACTTCCTGTCACTTTTACTGTGTCAAATAATGGATTTGTGATCTTGGATGATGATGTCATTACCTTGACCTATGAAATGATTGCCCTCTGTAATGTATATGAAAAGTGGTAATAATATGGGGCTTCTCTGGCATTGTATCTAGACTTGACAAAATAAACCCGTGACATACGAAACACAGTAAACTTCGAGGGGGAGGGGTTATGCTAAAATTCTGTTTTTCTGTTGTTTAGTTATACGTAGAGTGACACAAAGGCTAGGTGACACCAGATTCTTAAAAAAAAAAAGAAGAAAGTTCATCCATACAGTAATGAAATGAACGATGTAACAATTCTCTAGGGTCGGTGTGTAGGCAAGACAAAAGCATTGACTTTCCATGTTGTAGGTGCAATGTCCAACAGCTGCCCTGCTACATCCTGTGTGTGGGCAAGTATAGGCCAGGAGCACACTGTAGCTTTGCTATGGGCTACTGAAGGACAGGACTCTGTTGCTAGCTATCCACAAACTGAGAGAACATTAGTAGTTGTCGTCTTGAACATCCGGGTAGCGTAGTGGTCTCTTCCGTTGCCTACCAACACAGGGATTGCTGGTTCAAATCCTTGTGTTACCTCAGGCTTAGTCAGGCATCCCTCTAGACACAATTGGCTGTGTCTGCAGGTGGGAAGCCGGATGTGGGTATGTGTCTTGGTTGCTGCATGAGCGCCTCCTTTGGTTAGTCGGGGCGCCTGTTTGGGGGGGGGGGGAATTGGGGGGAATGGCGTGATCCTCCTGTGCGCTACATCCCCCTGGTGAAACTCCTCACTGATGTATTGGAGGAGGCATGTGGTAGTCTGCAGCCCTCCCCAGATCGGCAGGAGGGGTGGAGCAGCAACCAGGACGGCTTGGAAGAGTGGGATAATTGGCTGGATACGATTGGGGAGAAAAAAAGGGGGGGGAATAGTTGTCATCTTACCTATATGCTGTTGCGAAATATGTTAGGTCATACCTGGCAAAAGTAATGTTGGTCTTTGTACCGTTAGAGGCTGTCTAGGCATCAAAGCCTCCCTGATGAGCTGGGAATCCTTGTGGTGTTATTGGGATATACAGTACAATTGCATGACAGGTGCCAAAATTGTGTATCTATAGCATGTATTTTCCAGTCAATATTTCATCTGCAACAAATATGTCTGTTATATGCAACACCAGAGGAAGGTAAAATAAGTGCCAATGTTAGATCCTGTTGGATTGTATAGGGTCCAGAAGAGAGCGCGTAGTGTAAGCATGTTGAAATAAACTGTGAAATTATACATAATGCTCATAACTCCCCACAGGCTCAGCACAGTTTATTAGCGCCATCCTCGCCCTCGTCTCTCTCGCTCTGTGCCAGTGTGGAATACAGCGCTGGACGACCGAGATCCGGTGTGCGGATGATTAGAAAGACATGTCCATGGAAAAATACCTGCTGTCTGATAAGAAAGTGTCAAGTTTGAGTTTTCCCCGGATAGCTGGTCTGTAATGGCATGGGCGCCCCTAGTGTGACAAGCCCTGTCATGTTCAGCACAGGCAATTCCCAAAGAACATGATGAATCCCCCTGTTTGACCCAGTGTAAAGGTGCCACGTTTTGGGATCGCAGAAGGGGAACATAAAGATAGGGCGAAAGGTAAACCAGAAATGAATTGTCATTTAGGTTGCTGACAATCATAGACGGGTAAGTCATTTGGCTGAGAAGTGTGATGGTGTTTAGCAGCCATGGCCAGGTGCCATGGGAGTCAAACAGTGATGCATTGCCTGCCCATCAGAGTGTGCCTTCATTTGTCACAAACAATGGTGTTGTAACAGGGTAGCAGTCAGTTTCAAGGTAAACTGTTAGTTGTTGTGAGATTGTTTGGAGCTGGTGATATACCCCGAACTCTTCACGACCAAGAAACTCGGAGGTGTAATGTGTGGGAAGGCTGAGCTCTTTGGCTACTTTCATCTTAAGATTTGAATCATTATGAACATTTGACCTCCAATCTGTTGCCATTTTAATCATGACAGAGACTGAACTGACATTTCATGTTAAATAACAGCAGTCTGCCCATTTTAGTTATCATGCTCGATGATAAAAAAAAAGCCCACTAAAATCTACTCAAACATAATTTTGTCTGACATCATTACCTCTCATACAAATGGCAAATGGTCTTCTACTAATAAGTATCCGTCACAATACTACGTGTCAACCGCTGAGCAGCTATCATTTACAACAAGTTTTAACTGTCATTAGTGATTTTTATCAGTCCAGGTCTAATGGGTGTTCAGTGCAAAGGCGATATTCAGAGTGACTCATGGTCATTACAACTTTGATTATAGAGAATAAGGTCCCTAAGGGTAAGAATTATGCCCTTTACAAGGATTATAGGTTGCTCTGCAATATAATTAAAGAATATGGATGTAATAAAGCATATGGGGTACTGCTGGACAGGATCCGCTGTCACAGTGTGCCTAAGAGCAACCACGCATTTTAATTTCTGCGCAACCTAAAGTTTTTGCCTGAGACACCCTTGGACTTTGGTACAAGTGAAGTCTCAAGTCTCAAATACAACACCATGCAACATCTTTGGTCTCTGGCCTTGGTGTGCGATAGAGGCTGTCCTTGTTGTCAGTCATAGATTAGCCGTCCAGCTGACCTGCACATGTCTGTACTTCAGCGGGGGCCAGGTGGGACTTGATGTATGTCTCACCTCTAGAATCCACAGCACTGCAGAGGAGGAGGAGGAGACAGCACCAGCTACCTATGCAAGCATGTGTTCCGTTCTGCCCCACCTAAAATGGAGCAGCCCCCCACCCCAACACACCCCCCCCCACACACACACACACACAGACTAGCACACACACACACCCAGCATGACTCAATCATCTAGGTGGAACGCAGGGTGCATGAAAGAGAATAAGAGAAAGCACCTCTTCCACTTCTGATCCCCAAGCACCTTTTAAGTAAAAATCCACTATAAAACGTGCATAATCAGGGAGGGAGAAAGCCCTTGATTTTCTGCACAAGCACTGACTTTGTGGATAATCTTCACAGTGTGTCACGGCGGGATGCCTGTCTCGCAGATTTTGGGTACTCTAAAAATATACACAAAGGCATGGGGAGACAGGGAAAAAAACCCTCAAAAGCACTCGCACATAAATGAATACACGCAAACGCGTGCACGCACGCGCACACAAGCACGCACACACACATGCAGGCACCCACAGACTCACTCATGTTGTTACACACAAGCTCGGTAAGACTGCGGGACAAAATGAATCCTATTAGACGTGAGAAAACAAAAAGGGAACGGCTCATTGAGGAGGAGAAAACATGTTCTCTCTTCCTTCACATATTTCTGCATGGTTTTTTGGCAAGGCCACTTGGGAAACTGATGCGTCTTGTCTTTTCACACCTTCTCTTGACTGCTCGCTCGGCGAGACGCTGGGCTCCGAGATACCAACCACATTTCTTTCTAAATGATGACTGTTTTCTAGCGCGTCTGTAGGGAGAAGAAACAAATATCACATCAACGGGGAGAGACGGTTAATATTAAAAAATCATCTGGAATATTCCCCGGCTCGATATTGGAAATCCTCCTCCTAATTGCATGAATGAATTGAATGAACTTTTCTGATAAATCCGCTCTGCCGTCGAGGGAATACTGTAAAGAACCACAGATTCATCTCTCGGTGTGTGTGTGTGTGTGTGTGTGTGTGTGTGTGTGTGTGTGTGTGTGTGTGTGTGTGTGTGTGTGTGTGTGTGTGTGTGTGTGTGTGTGTGTGTGTGTGTGTGTCACTTTATCTGCCTGCTAGTCATTTTCATATTGTCCTGTGCCGTTGCTGATTGCTTGTTTACCCAAGCGGGAAGTCTGTTCACACCGCTAACATATAATATAAACAAAGCCCTGAAGACTGTCATTCTCCATGAAACAGTATATCACGTAGCCACAACATGAATCCATATCATTATTAGTTCACACACACACCTCTATGAAGGAATGAGAGACAGAATATAAGCGTAGAAAACCCTTCTTTTTTATTTCTCATAAGGCTGAACTGTATTTAAGTAATGTGTGGTACTCCACCGGGGATAACGGCATGTTTCTCCCAACGCGTTTCTCCAGTGTGACTTAATACTTTCTTAATGTCAATTTTGAATAAACCGTCTGCATAGTCGTCTCCTTATGGCGCGTGAGAGAGAGAAAGCAGACCTACACGCCACCGCCGTTCTCCGTAGCTGACACACAGCAGAAAAGACAGTCAGGATAGACGGCGTCTGATTATGGTCCAAATTTGCACCCGTGTTTTTTTCTTCTTTTTTTCTCTTAGGCCCACACATAACTGCAAAGCTACAGGGACATTGTTGATGATCTGACTTTCCTTTGTGAGGTATTTCTTTTACAGCTCTGTTCGGTTTTAATCAGCTTCACAGAGACTACAAGCATGTTCTGGCTTAACCACACACATCACTGAATGAGGAGAGGGACCAATACTTATTACCATGACTCCAATGAGGCTTTTTTCTCTTTTTTCCAAGAATCTTGATGCAAGCAAATGGTGGAGAGCGGTCCTATACACAGCAGGGGGGTGGGGTGGAAAACAGCCTCTGGGTGGGTTTCCACTGCACGTTATATCGACGGTTAAACAAATAATCCGACATAGGGCGTCACCTCTACATAGTCCTTGTGTTAAAAGAAAGCAAAAAAAATCAGCTCACATGATGCCGCCCCTCTTATGTAATGTATTTATATATATATATATATGTATATATACACAAAGTACTTTTATGTACAAAGAAAAGAAGCACTCGTGAATTTACATGGAGCATGCCAACGAATAAAAGTCAAACCGATGTGTCTATCATGGAGGATGAGTGGGAGGCCGCGCGGCGGGCCGACACGAGGACCTTTCTGAGAGCGTTTATCAGGCGAGCCCTGGGCTGTTTGTGGGGCGCGTGGCCACTGCCGAGGCCATAAGGTCCTTTACAGCCCCCTCTGCTTTGCACAGTCACCGTGCAGCCAAGAGTGGCTGGGATTGGGCTTCAAACAGGAAATGCCTTCCAACCTAGCTGAAGAGAAAGAAACAGAAAATTGATATCCAGGCAATGCCCCCACCCACCCCACCCCTCCACCATGTGCCTCCCCCTCCCAATCCTTTTAGTTCTCCATGTTCGGATCCGCGTAAACTCCTCAACCAGTTTAACCTTAGGCTGCTTGGGTGAACGTCTTGAAATAATGTCGTTGCAACCTTTTAAATAACCCCCACAACAAGCGGTTGCGGTTTCGAGTAACGGAAAGGGTGAGAGGCGGGGTGAGAGGCGGGGAGAGGGCGGGCAGGGCGACCGGCCACGGCTCCTGTTGAAGATGAGCGACGCCAACATGGGGTTCATTGATCAAAAAGGGGATTAGTCTGGTTTGGAAATCCTTGGCACCACACGAGCAAAGCTGTTTTATCAGGGTGGATATCCTCTCCGCGGTCCCAGGTAATCCAGTCAGTGGCCGTGGTCGTAATAGTTTTAGTCCGTTCGGCGAGAGAAGAGGAGGCGTAGAGGAGGAGGAGGGGGGGGAGCCTGGCACGGAGCTCTGCGAGGGGGGGGAGAGAGCTCCCTGTTAGGTCCTGGGATGAATCTGCAACACAGAGGGGAGAGAGAGAGGAGAGAAAACACACATGCACTTAGATGGAACAAAGGCATACAAGTGTGCGAGGATTAGACCCTGAGGAATTGCTCCATTCCCGTGTTTCAAAAAACAAGGGGAGTCTTTTGAACTGCAGAGGCTTTGTACAGCCCCGCCTTACCTCCCCCGATCCTGCTGCTACTAAGAAACAAGACAGCTTATGTGAGTGGAAACCATGCTGGAATGGAGGTGGGTTTTGCGTTTATCAGGTTCTATCAGGAAAAAAAAACGAAACCCCCTCGGTGTGTTTCCATGCTGTGTATCTCTGCTTGACACGTCATCACTTCTGGCATTCTCGCACACCGTGTTACCCCACGACTTCCCCCCTCTCTCTCCTCTGGGCCCTCACACAGAGCCAGCCAATCGGGGCTGAGGATTTCCCGCAACTCCGTAAAACGACTTTGGCTCTGCTAAATGGGATCGGGGGGCCCCTACCGTTGAGTCTGGGCTGTCTCGTCGTGGCTCCTGTTCAGGGACTCTTGTTCATCCTCGGTTGCAGACTCTGACATATTCCAGTCGTACTTTTTGCGTCGTGCAACCTTGAGACTGCTGTTGAATTACTTGCTTTTAAATATACCTGTTCGACTCAGTAAACAAGGAAAACAAACGCCTGTGCTCGTGACGGCATCTACTGAAGATGTCTGGCGCTCTTGAACTGTCTCGGCAGCACAGGCTGACAATGAGCTTGTAAGAGGCAAATGTGCACAAGATGTTTTTCCAGCAAGCCATTTTTTGTAATTACGGCATCTTTCTGGTAACAGGGACTCTGAACTAAGGAGCTGTAAAGAAATAAGTACACTGGAAAATAGATATCAGGAGATGGCATTAATTAGAAATCGCAGAACCCTATGGCTCAACGAGCAAATAGAGCTAAGCCATTTCCGCTGAGCTTGGTAGGCGGTAGACAGGTGTGCGCATCTGATTGGGGGGTGGGTGGTGAGACCCTTACTTAGGGCATTGCTAGGTCTGTCGGGTATAAAGAGATAGCTGGTACACACATTTCAAAGATGGATCATGTTGTGAATACAATACTGTGTACAGTAGCGCCCCATTAACAGTCTTCATTTATGGGCATTAACGCGCGAAAGGGGGTGGTGGTGGTGGGCTGCAGCTCCCCCTAGTGGTGGGTGGCTGTGTAATATCCTAGACCCAACAGTATGCCTAACTTTTCCTATTGTACAAATGCAAAAAATAAAACATACCTTTATTTAAAACAGTGGGGAATGTACATTTTTAATAATAAAGTGAGTAAACGCTCCATTCCAAATCTGCTACACACGCGCACCTTACAAACAAAATAATGCCGTCATACTGGAGCGCTCTGACTGTCGGCGGTTCTGCGCTGGGGGGGGGCGCAATGGCTGATAGGGCTGTTAATGTTAAATTTAAAATTGTGTTTTAATGATGTGGTATTCATGTTGTGGCTATTTTTGTGTTGTTGTTTTGGGGGGTTCGACTCAGACTAAGTAGGAGACCGTTTACTGTCTAACTGACTGTAGGACCGTGACTGGGACTGATGTCCCTACTTGTGACATGGGGGGGGGGGGCGACGACTCGTTACGTTGTTGTCAGTTCTGGCCGGTGTGAATAAAAGAGCACTTCCGGGGTCGTGCGGTGTGTATGGGGCACGGGAGTTGCGATCAGAAAGACGCGGGGACGCGCTTCCCGTAAGAGGGGGGTAGTGTAGCGTGCTTTTAAATATACCTGTTCGACCCCCCCCCCACACACACACACACACGCACTTAAAGCATCTCCCGCGCGCCTGCCTATGGGTTTATTTAGTTTTTACTGAGATTGTCCCACTCAGCGCAAGGTGCTCAGGCATGAATGGATGCTCAGGCACGAGTGTGTCGAGGTTTGTATCCAGCATTTAAAGTTTTCCTAAATGATTAACTTTCAAATTTTTTATTAACATTTCCAATATAATAATCCCGTATTTCCGTGAGTAGACAGAGTTCGGGTTGACAGATTTGCCAACTGTTTGATTAAGAAAACGCATCTCCCCGACCATCTGTGGGGAAACACTTGACAATAACTTATTCTTCCTTCACGACTACATCCCGCCTGTTCAAATGCTGCTCTCAAGCTGTTCTTTCCTGTGTTCTCAAAATAACTGCACAGCCTTAGAAAAGCATGTCGTTTTTTTCCCTCTCTCTCTCTCTCTCTCTCTCTCTCTCTCTCTCTCTCTCTCTCTCTCTCTCTCTCTCTCTCTCTGTCTCTCTCTCTAGGTCTTGTCACAGCCTTCCTCTTCTCTTCTCTCAGGAACCGATCCTTTTTCCTAGGTAATCTTTAAACTCTGTGACTCCTCTGGGCTCAGCCGTCCAGAATTTGCATCTGTATCATCCTCGGCGGCCTATCAAAATGTTAGCACTGTGTTCTAGCAGAGAGTGACCTCTGCAAGAACAAGTGCAGTAACAGGTTGCCGTTATGACTAGCTCGTCCTGACACAAGCCACAAGAGATTTGTTAGTGAAAATAGAGGGAGATGTATGCAAATGCTGTCATTTCAACTTGTGTTTGTGTGTGTGTGTGTGTGCGTGCGCGTGTGAGTGTGAAGTGTCCTCTGTTCCGTTTTGTCCTCTGTCTTTTCAAATGAACAGTGCAGCAAGTAGCAGCGGATTACCAAAGGATATCCTGCCTATCCTGTCTATGCTGGCAACTGAGCCATCTGCATCCTAATTTGTTGGCTACATTAAACTGCAATCTACTCAGTCTTCAACTGGTAAAGGGAGCCAAGGACAATTGCCTCAGCAAAAGAATCAAGTGCAAAATAAAGTAATTCCTCCCCTTGCTTTTCTTCCTGTTTATTGCTGAAGAAGATTGAGCAGCTCTGCTTGAAAAACGTCTTCAGAAGACATCGCTAAAGGACTCTCTGGAAACAGAGGGCTCCAGACAATAGAATACATCAAGATCCCTTCAATGTGACATTAACAACTGAGGAATAGAAGAAAAGAGGCACAAATAAATCAGTCACACTTGGATTGAACTCTTTAATCTGAAGCCCATAAAAAATGTCATGAGATTGGCAGTCGGGGTATTAACAACAGTCCTGACTGCTTCTTTTAGTTCAGCCATTGACAACGCACACACTGTTTAGTGTGTCTTCATGGTTATGTAGGACTTCAGGCGGAAGAAAAGTGTTGATGTATCGGCAAAGTGCTATTGGATGGAGGCAGGGGCATCTAGAGTGAATTTTGATCATTTGTAGAATGATTCTCCAGACAATATGGTGATGCGTCTGCCAGCAGGTCACTCTTGCTCTGAAACGCACATAGATGGGTGTCATCTTGCCACGGTGAGATATGCTCGAAAAGGTGCCCCCTGCTCCTCCTAATAAAGGAGAACGTGTCTCTCCGAACAGCGTGAGGATCGGACTAGTCAGAGGGGAGAGACAATAAATTGTGCGTGACAGATAACAGATCGCGTTGTAACAGAAGTGGTGTTACTTGAGCTTTGCACTTGGGTTCAGTGCTTAGCACTAATCCGAGCAATTACATACTCTGCAGTGGAATTGCACTGGCCCTAATCAAACAGGGTTCTGCTATAAAACCAGGTACTGTGCATGGATAACAGCCAGTCCATTAAAATGTACTGTTTGTCTTACAACAAGGGTAATTTAGACTCCCCTTCCTGACGGTAATGGGGCTGGAATTCAATAGTCACTCTGATATATTAACAGTGAAGTTACCACACAGTAATACTTCGCTTATCAGAGGCAGGTGAGCAGCATGTGCTGGAAGGTGTTAACGATGATTTGGATTTCAGCCTCCGTGTGTCTTCTGATCTCTCAGTCTACCCGTGTCTCCTATAGAGTATAAGTGTTTGGCCGGATCGATCTTTTTAGCCAGTGGTGTGGATAATGCAGATCTATGGCGGGCGAGTGTTTTGGAAGGTGCTCCCCAGCCTTGCTCTCACTGTGACCTCCCCAAACAAAAGGGCCTGCCTTGTCTGCCGCTACAGAGCAGGCACTAAGGGGCTCCCTCTCTGAAAGACATAAAGGAAGGAGGAATAAAAAAGAGAAAAAACATGGGCATCAGGCGCTGGCTTGGCTGGCATCGTACTTTCATGCCAATTTCTTTGAAAAGGACGCTACGGCCCTTGTGTGTATGGGTATTTATGTCTGAGCCTGTGCATACACGTCCATCTGTGTGCCGCGATGTGTGTCACCGAAGCTTCTCGGAGCAAAATGAAATGCTGCAGGTGAACAAAAGTAGATGCGAAGAGAAAAAGAAACAACGTTGTGTTGAGGGGTTCACTGGTTTGGGACAGAACAAATTCAAATGAGGCAATTTGGCCCGAGAGCCGCCCAGGTGAACGAAGAACGCTGATTAAAGAGAGCGCAGAGTGCAGGATAAAAGGCCTCATCCTGTTGTCTGTCCACTGACAGCTGCGTCAACAAGGGCCTCAAAAGGAGACCAGGACATCAAGTGGACCAAGATAAGAAGCTCCACGGCAGATGGGGAGGCATATCTAGGGATCCCCGCTACACGTGTAAACATGGACACACACGCACACACACACACAGAGGTGCATACACACACTCGAGCATTCATTCATACATATATACACATGCACGCACAAGCTGAAAACACACCCAAAAGAGCACATAGACTGTCACAGATTAGTGTGTAACGGGATTGGGAGCCTGGTGCAGGGTACAATAATCAGACCTACACAGTGGCTGATAGCAGAAACAGGACAGGAAACAAAGGAGGCAGGGAAAGGGAGAGAGGCTGATCCTGCCATTACACACTGATCTGTGACAACATGTGTTCTGCTCAGGATTGGACCTGGCTGTGTGTGTGTGTGTGTGTGTGTGTGTGTGTGTGTGTGTGTGTGTGTGTGTTTGTTTCTACATTGTTCAGCCCATGTGTTTGTTGGTATATACCCGGGTGCAAGGATGTCCATCCACGCGCCTACTGCTTGCTGTGTTTTTCTTGATGTGTGCTGCGTGCGTGGCTGTTTATGTTAAAATGCACAAATATACGTCTTCATTTACGTGTGAGCCGGCGCTGCTCGGCGGTATTCGGTGTGGGCCGCGATGCATTCCCTATTTGTGTCACGCCTGCCTAATCATGCACAGCATGTAAACACACACATGATTATTTCTGAGCGAGCACTTGGGTTAGTGAGAAGTCATTGAACATGAGTCGGTCCCTCCCCTGCCGCTTGACATTAACGTGCACACAGCAATGTGAGAGAAGGAGAAGAAGGTAAACAACAGCTTGAGAAAGACTAACCTTTACAGAAGCAAGAATGCAGCTCAATTTCAGTTGAAGCATCCTCTGCATTTTGCTTCCGGAAGCTAAAAAGGGGAGTATGGCTGGGTGTTCTGCAAAGAGAGGGTCAAGAGAAAAGGACACGTGTGTATTGGGTAGAAAAGCAGCTCAAGGCCTAACCGTGTGGCTTTTTTCCTCCTGATGATGACTTTGAGCATAGTCACTTGACTATGATATACACATCTTGTGGTGATATATTATGGTCAGAAATTTACAGTCTAAATGAATGTAACTCATGGAAATATGAAGAGAATATAAATGGGCCTATACCAAACGAACCTAGTAATTTTAAGTCTACTTTTTTTTTCCTTCCCCCAATTGTGCAAAGGAAATCCATTGAGAATCAGAGATGCATTCTTTAGAGTGAAGCTACTGCTGCACCTTACCTTGACAGGCCGGCAAACCCATTCGGTCAATGTCTTTCTCAAAATTTCAAGCCTCTGGTGGGGTTGTGGAGCCCAGGAATAGGTTTTTATCCACCCATCTACTAGCATATAAATAGGCACCAACAACCTTGGAAGGCACTGTGTGGTCTAACCTTGACTGGCTGTTCCCTCTTTTCCAACCATCACATTAGTCTCTGCTCCTATTCAAAGTCATGGTCACCGAGCACTAAGAGAAGAACCAGGGATTGTTGGTCGCGATCTGGAGGGGAGTCAATCAAATGAATATGAATCGGGTGATCAACCTGTCACAGTGCTGGGCCACTGGCTTTGGGGACTTAACTTCCTTCATTATTTTCACACGCCGCACTCGGGAGTCACTTTACAGAGCCCAGCGGTGGTGGAAAAGCACAGTGGTTGTTAGGTTTATCTCTGAGAGGATTCAGGCCTGAGGCAGAGCCCACCTGTTTGTTTACTGCCTGGAATATGTTGTTCTTGTATACGACTGGCTTTTTGGAGTCGCTGCTCTTTGCCTGAACGGGAATCCAGCTCATTACGAAGCGAGCACAGAGGGGCTCTGCTTTGCGTGTGCATTTTTCATATCGTGCACTTTTGTGCGCGTCCTTTTTAGCCCCAGGTTTGACAATGTGCATGTTTGATGTCAAATGACAGATGACTTTTTCCAAATGGTGAAGCAGGTAGTTGGTAGAGAGGCTATGCTAAAACATATCACATGGTTTTCTCTATCAAAGTGATGAGGCAAAGATTCTTGTTACATTACTGACTCGCTCATTTGAAAGAGGAACGGTGCAGGCAGTTGTTCAGTGAAACCTGTCTGGCTTTCAAGGCACATGGTGCGTAAAACTGGTGTGTATGTGCATGGGAGCATGCATATGAAAGTGTGTGCATGCATATATATGTGTGTGTGTGTGTGTGTGTGTGTGTGTGTGTGTGTGTGTGTGTGTGTGTGTGCGTGCGTGCATAACCATACCTGTGTATATGTGTGTCTTCATTTGTGTACGCTCATATCGGCACATGCATATACAGTGTGTTTGTGTGTGTGTGTGTGTGTGTGTGTGTGTGTGTGTGTGTGTGTGTGTGTGTGTACACATTTGCATGTGTGAGTCTGTACTGTATGAGAGGTCTCACCCTCGTGGTCTTGATCTTATTCCCAGAGGAACACATCCATCCAGAATTGTCAGGCAGAGTCTTACACTCCTCTCCCTCCAGGCATGGCTCCATCTCACACCACCACTTTCCAATCACAATGGATGCTGTGTGATGGGACGGGGAGGGGTGATGGGGTAGGTGAAGAGAGAGGTGGAAAGTGTAGGTTTACCTCGTGACCCGAAGAAAGCAAAGAACACACTGACAGACACACTCACACAGTTGGAAAGACGGGAAGACAGATGCAAGGGTGCACATCTCTTAACAATATGATGTTGATTTGCATCTCACTGGCCACTTTATTAGGTACACCTTGCTGGACCCCCTTTTGCCTTCAGAACTGCCTTAATCCTTCGTGGCATAGATTCAACAAGGTACTGGAAACATTCCTCAGAGAGTTTGGTCCATATTGACATGATAGCATCACGCAGTTGCTGCAGATTTGTCGGCTGCACGTCCATGATGCGAATCTCCCAGTCCACCACATCCCAAAGGTGCTCTATTGGATTGAGATCTGGTGACTGTGGAGGCCATTTGAGTACAGTGAACTCATTGTCATGTTCAAGAAACCAGTCTGAGATAATACGAGCTTTATGACATGGCGCGTTATCCTGCTGGAAGTAGCCATCAGAAGATGGGAACACTGTGGTCATAAAGGGATGGACATGGTCAGCAACAATACTCAGGTAGGCTGTGGCGTTGACACGATGCTCAATTGGTACTAAGGGGCCCAAAGTGTGCCAAGAAAATATCCCCCACACCATTACACCACCACCACCAGCCTGAACCGTTGATACAAGGCAGGATGGATCCATGCTTTCATGTTGTTGACGCCAAATTCTGACCCTACCAATCGAATGTCGCAGCAGAAATTGAGACTCATCAGACCAGGCAACGTTTTTCCAATCTTCTATTGTCCAATTTTGGTGAGCCTGTGCGAATTGTAGCCTCAGTTTCCTGTTCTTAGCTGACAGGAGTGGCACCCGGTGTGGTCTTCTGCTGCTGTAGCCCATCTGCCTCAAGGTTCGACGTGTTGTGCGTTCAGAGATGCTCTTCTGCATACCTCGGTTGTAATGAGTGGTTATTTGAGTTACTGTTGCCTTTCTGTCAGCTCGAACCAGTCTGGCCATTCTCCTCTGACCTCTGGCATCAACAAGGCATTTTCGCCCACAGAACTGCCGCTCACTGGATATTTTCTCTTTTTCGGACCATTCTCTGTAAACCCTAGAGATGGTTGTGCGTGAAAATCCCAGTAGATCAGCAGTTTCTGAAATACTCAGACCAGCCCGTCTGGCACCAACAACCATGCCACGTTCAAAGTCATTTAAATCACCTTTCTTCCCCATTCTGATGCTCGGTTTGAACTGCAGCAGATCGTCTTGACCTAGTCTACATGCCTAAATGCATTGAGTTGCTGCCATGTGATTGGCTGATTAGAAATTTGCGTTAACGAGCAGTTGGACAGGTGTGCCTAATAAAGTGGCCGGTGAGTGTAGTTATCAATAGGGAGAAAAGATGTATTCACAAAGCCATAAAAATGAATTACATTTATTAGAAACAAATAAAAAATTAATAAAGATATGTAGTTAAAAGAAAGAAAAGTCAGAGAATTAAAAATGGAGACGATACAATTTCAGAAGAGATCCATATATACTGAGCAAACATGTAAATGCAACACTATTATTTTCTTTTTTTGGCTTTTTTCCCCTCTTTTTCTCCCCAGTTGTCCTTTTTGTTTTTTTTGTTTTTTCTTCTCCCCAATTGTACCTGGCCAATTACCCCACTCTTCGGAGCCATCGCGGTCTGCCGATACGGGGAGGGCTGCAGACTACCACTTGTCTCCTCTGATACATGTGGAGTCGCCAGCCTCTTCTTTTCACCTGACAGTGAGGAGTTTTGCCAGGGGGACGTAGCGCATGGGGGGGGGTCATGTTATCCCCCCAGTCCCCCCACCCCCGAACAGGTGCCCCAACCGACCAGAGGAAGGGCTAGTGCGGTGACCAGGACACATACCCACATCCGGCTTCCCATCTGCAGACACAGCCAATTGTGTCTGTAGGGACGCCCGACCAAGACGGGTCAGTATCTGGTGTGAGCATCATTTGCGTCATACAGCGCAAAACATCTCCTTGGAATAGAGTTGATCAGACTGTTTATGGTGGCAAGTGGAATTTCGTCCCACTCCTCTTCAAAGGCTGTGCAAATGCTGTTTTGTACTTGTATGATAGCTTGACAGTTGTTTGGACTGGTACACATTGTCATATACACTGGTCCAGAGCATCCCAAGCATGCTCAGTGGGTGACATGGCTGGTGAGTATGCAAGCAATGGAAGAACTGGGACATTTTCAGCTGCCAGATGTTCAGTACAGGTCCTTGCAACATGTGGCCGTGGAACAACAATAGGCTTCAGGATCTCATCCCGGTATCTCTGTGCACTCAAATTGCCGTTGACAAATTCTTTATCCATGTGATATGCCTGCCCATGCCAAAACCTCAACATCTCCATGGGCTACTGTTACGACAAGAAGGGCATCAGCAAACTGCTCAACCTCACGGCACTATGCACACCACCTTTCATCGGCCTGATACAGCTGAAACTAGCATTCATCGCTGAAGAGGACCCTTCTCCAGCATGCCAGGGGCTATCGCTGCTGAATGTTTGCCCACTCGGGACGGTTAAGGTGCGGTGCAGCATTCTGGGGGAGACCCTGGTGAGGATTTTCGAGCACACAGAAGAATCGGCCTTAGGGAGTTTCTGACAGTTTGATCAGAAAGTCTTCAGTTGTGCAAACCGACTGTTTTATCAGCTGTGTCCGTGGCTGGTCTCAGACGATCCCACAGGTGCCGAAGCTGTCCAGGGCTGGCGTGACCTACGGTTGCGAGACCAGTTTGCTGTACTGTCAAAACATTTGAAATGACTCCAGGATGTGTCTTAAGATACAGAAATAGACGTCCAATATTCTGGCAACCGCTCACGTGGAGATTCCTGCAATCAGCATGCCAACTGCACAATCTCCCAACATTTGTGCCATCTGTGGCATGACGTTGTGCTGCAAAAACTGCACCATTTTATTCCCCCCATCCTAACGAACACCTGTGATAATCATGCTGTTTAATCAGCATGTTGATGTCACACCTGTCAGATAGGTGGATTATGCTGGCAACAGAGGGAATATGATGAAATAAGAGGAAAATTACACACATTTGTATGCAAAATATGAGAATTAAGCTTGTAGAGAACATAGAAAAAAATCTGGGGTCATTTACTTCAACTCATGCAAAATAGGGGTGATATTTTTTTTTTGCTCAGCGTGCATACACATACACACACACGAATGCATGCTTATAGACTTACATAGTATGCACGCAAGCAAATATATATATAAAAACGCTTATCTGTGCACACTGAACTACTGTATAGACACTTAAAAGTGCATTCTGAGCTGTTTCCTGACAGCCACGCAGCCGTGTCTCTGAACGAATATTCTTACTCTACTTTCTCCTTGGAGCAATTGCAACATATCTGAAATGGTACTTTGCAGTTGAAAATAATGTTTTATACAAACAGAGATTAACTAT
Source organism: Lampris incognitus (assembly GCF_029633865.1). Taxonomy (NCBI): domain Eukaryota; kingdom Metazoa; phylum Chordata; class Actinopteri; order Lampriformes; family Lampridae; genus Lampris; species Lampris incognitus. Next base: position 128,916,549 of record NC_079212.1, read on the forward strand.
TATTTTGTTTTGAAATGGCAACATCGCATGCGGGGAGGGAGCAATCTCATTTTTAATCAAAACTAATTGCCTCTCATTAACATTGACTAAATTCTTCCTGGAGCCATCTGATGAAAACAAATACATTCTCATCTTCTCATCAAGCGTGCCCCCTCCCGCACTCCCTCCCTCTGTTTGTGTGTGTGTGTGTGTGTGTGTGTGTGTGTGTGTGTGTGTGTGTGTGTGTGTGTGTGTGTGTGTGTGTGTGTGTGTGTGTGTGTGTGTGTGTGTGTGTGCGTGTGTGATTTCATGTAAAACCACCGGTATGCCTGACAAAAGAAACCTCAGGGAGGACACGTGTGAATTATAGAATTCTCAAATGTTATAACAGTTTTTTTTCACTCCTTTATATCTTAAAACTTTTATTTATTTATTTATTTTGGACTGTCCAATGACCAGGGCTTCTGTCATATGCTATGATTCATATGAGTGTTAACCTGGTAAAACCAATATCTTTTCATGTTACCTCTCTGAAATCCCCATCTTTTGGAAATTCTCTCCAGTCTTTGTTGCCAAGGTTACAGACCAGCCACCAATCAAGTGTGTGTGTGTGTGTATGGGCAACATGACACCTCCCACTGATAGAGAAGGCCGCAAAAAATCAGTTGCCTGCAATAATGTGGCCTCATACTACTCTCTCAGCAGACTAGGGAGGCCCCTGACCAACGAGTTCCCCAGTCGACTAGTAGTCGTTAGTTCGAGCCTTTTAATGACTAGTCGTCACACACATGACATCAATTCAATTATTTAAGTAAATACTTTTTGGGGCATCAGAAAATGGTTTGGGTTCCGGGGCTTAGAGAATGTTAAGAATGTTATACGTAACATTGCTAACACTTGTGCTACATTACAGAGAAACACAAAACCGTAATAATGAGTCTTTAAAATTTTATAAGCGCGCGCACGAAGCGAGCCGCCCGCTAACGACGCCAGCAAAAGCGCTAATGATTCTGAATGTGTCGGAACAACCAGCACGGAGGCTGAACATTTCATTAATTTCCAACATAGTATATCATCACACAACTTATGAACTTGTAACACCAACACAATAGTTTAGGGGCCTATATAACATAAATTGCACGAGCGCACGACCGAAGCGTTACGGATACCGGCAAAAGAGGCAATGAATAATGATTCTGACTGATCAACCAGCAAAGAGACTGACCATTTTGTTCATTTATTTCAACACACTAGGTATATATAACATCACACAACTTGTGAACTTATCATTTCAAACTAAAAGCCCTCGTTTCATTCATTTTTTCTTTTTAGCGTTTCATACAGTCTGCTTTCTTCTGCGACTAAGCAGCCAATGGAAACTTGGTCAACTGAGACTCCTCTCATCGACTAACGTTTGGTCGGCTAAGAGGGGGCAGCCCTACAGCGGAGATACACACACACACACGTATACACACACGCTGCTCAGCGCAGTATCCACAAATTCAGACTCACTCTTCCCTCCATTTCCCTCCATTAGCCCTTAACCTCGTGCCAAAGCCGGAGCAGTCACAGTGGGAACCCCAGGCCTTCCCTCATGGAGGTTTACCTTTCGCACTAATAAGCACTTATTTGTCCATCATCGCTTCCCTTCCGTCCATGAGGTACATATGTGGCACATCTCATGCAGAATGGGGCAGAAACAACGTCTCACCATACTATCAATCAGGTCTGGATCAAGGAGGATTTTCCTTTTAGGTGTGCAGCTTACATGTAGTTTTACTAACGCCCATTTTACTAATGCCATGAATAGGGTTATAACATTTACGATCGGCACAAGGAGTTATACTGGATCAGTTCCCATGAGCGAGCATGTGATGCTGTGTAGGGAACAACGATGTATTATTTAACTCGTTCCTGTGACCACACACAGAAAAAGAAATCTAGAGAGCTGTTTTTTATGAGACCACCTAAGTGAAAAGGGTCTATATTCAACAGTAAGACAGCAGAATCCACTTGACATTGCAAGATATTATTACCTCCTAAATAAAAATTGATTCCTTGGAACCCAAAAGAGAGAGAAAAAAAATAATGATAGATAATGGAATAGGACTAGACGAGTTCAAATGTAAATGCCACAAATGAGGATGAAACCTGAAGTTTACTTTATCTGAACGATAAATGTTATTGACTATAGTTCACAGCATCACCTGAAGGTTTCCTTACACTTCATGATGCAGGTTACTATGTGTACCCATAACTGAGTTGTCTACCACGGGAAGTTTCTATCTGTCTAGGGGAGTCCACAATATTTTTCCAGGGATGTGCCACCGAAATTTCAAAGCTCTGCGCTATTTCTGGCCTCAAGAAAATCTTTATCATCAGCATTATTATTATTTTATTTTTTTGAGGGTTTTTTTTCCCCCCTCTTTCTCACAATGTACCCGTCCAATTACCCCCACTGTTCCGAGCCATCCCAGTCACTGCTCCACCCCCTCTGCCAATCCAGGGAGGGCTGCACACTACCACATGCCTCTTCCAATACATGTGGAGTCTCCAGCTGCTTTTTTTCACCTGACAATGAGGAGTTTCACCAGGGGGACGTAGCAAATGGGAGGATCACGCTATTCCCCCCAGTCCCCCCTCCCCCCTGAACAGGCTGACCAGTGGAGGCGCTAGTGCAGTGACCAGGACACATACACACATCCAGCTTCCCACCTGGAGACACAGCCAATTGTGTCTGTAGGGACGTCCGACCAAGCCAGAGGTAACACGAAGATTCGAACCGGCAATCCCCATGTTGGTATGCAACGGAATAGACCGCTACGCCTACCTTCGAATATGCTTGGCGGCCCTTTCTTAATAACCGTTGGTCGGGGCCATCGGAATAAAAAGAGACAGCATTAATGTTGAACTGACTGGCTATCCATAGCTGTACCCAAGCCAAGGTAACGGTCTCTGACCTTGGCCACAGGAGGAGACCCATCTCTGGGCTGGGATCTATGTCTCACTCCCTGATGACTCATTGACCTCTATCAGTCCCGCTGTATGTTTAACCTAAACTATCTGCACTCCCATGGTCAACAAAGTACATGACCTTTGTTCCATCCTCTGTCAGCTGTTAGCTGCTGGCCTTGTTCTCTCTCTGTGGGAGACTGCATGATGTGAACGGATGGATACTGACTGGGGTTAGACAACTACCCTAAAGCTACTAATTTAACATATAATGCATCAGCATCTTCCAGTTTATCCATCTACAAAGGGCAGATCTTGTCATGTTATTTAAAGCAACCTCTCCAATTAACACAATATATTTTGATAGTTCTCCCTAAACTAGATGTTATATTCTGTCAAAAAGGACTGATAGTCTTGGGATAGGCACAAACGTGAAAAGGAATGATTTGTGTTCCTCAAAACACAGCACAAAGACTCGGAGGGTTTGATTCAAGTCACTGTCACTGTTGCACATGAAGCAATGGACATTTTGCATGTGCACATGTCAGATCACTGGTGAACTAATGCTGTGATGGGTTGAAGTCTCTGACATGTCCCTGCCAGGTAGCAGAATGAACATCCTGATAAATGAATGAGAAAATTGATTATTGTCCATGTCGCAATGCAGGTGTATGTCCCTGGATTCAATAATGTTTTGAACTTGGAGCAGTCTCTCATTGTTCAGATGACTTACTCCAAATTTATCATGGCAAAATTATAGTTTTCCCCAGTACTTCAGCCTTAGCGTCAGCTTTTTTTCTCATGTCATTCAATTGGATTGCCTTGAGTCAAGATCAGGAGTAGAGAGCAATTAGGGTTTCAATTTCCATGCTATCAGTAGGTGTTAATTTACAGTTTGAGGTCCAAGATCAATATCTGGGACCAGATAACAGTGGTCTTCCAGTACTGCCACTCACTGCTTCCTTCATGTCATTGCATTTTGTCTCCACTCTGTGTGCATCAAGCAGTTTCTTTCTGTCTATTTCCCATGTTTGTCTATCACAGCCAACAACTCAACTGATTCATCAGTTAATTAATTAATAAATTCATGGCTTCCACCTTTTCACACAGACTCCACAACAAGTAACTTTTAATGAGCTAACACCTCTTTTTACTGAAAAACAAAGATATCTTAAGATGACTGATGTCCTTAAATGAGCGGACCCTTACAGTATACCATACCTTTAAAATCTGCAAATAATCTTCTTTGAGTTCACATAGCTATATGTCAATCACAGCCTCTCTCCAGATTCTGGCACACAAAAGCATAGATACATTTTTTTTTCTGCCCTTTTCTCCCCAATTGTACCCATCCAATTACCCCACTCTTCCGAGCCGTTCTGGTCACTGCTCCACCCCCTCTGCCAATCCGGGGGGGGGGGGGGGCTGCAGACTACCACATACTTCCTCCGATACATGTGGAGTCGCCAGCTGTTTCTTTTCACCTGACAGTGAGGAGTTTCGCCAGGGGGATGTAGCACGTGGGAGGATCACGTTATTCCCTCCAGTTCCCCCTCACCCCTCCCCGAACAGGAACCCCAACCAACCAGAGGAGGCGCTAGTGAAGTGACCAGGACACACAGCCACATCCAGCTTCTCACTCGTAGACATGGCCAATTGTGTCTGTAGGGATGCCTGACCAAGCTGGAGGTAACACGGGGATTGAACTGGCGATCCCCGTGTTGGTAGGCAACAGAATAAACTGCTACGCTACTCCGACGCCCCAGCACAGATCCGTTTCAGCAATGTACTTCATCATACGGAACAATTCTTAAGTCCTTAATCTACAACAGAAGCTACATTAACAATGGATAATGGTCATTATATCACCTCTATGGTAACCAGTGGCAATGTTGCTGTATGGACTATCTCGGCCAAATTACTTCTGTTGAACTGAAAAACATCCAGTATGCAAGTTCAAATGCATATTGTTAGGGTAGCCCCCTGAACAAAAATGTCACTTTTCAAGGGAGGGCACAATATTTCTGGGTCTCAAAAGAAGTTAGCAGAACGATTGAGCTTCACTGGTTGTTGCATTCAGTTACACATTTCCCTGTTTACAAAATGCTAATACTATCTTTGTATAAAATACCATACCAACTTTGATGAAGAGAAATCAATTAAGTGAAAAACAGTGATTTTTTTTCCTTTCTCATTTTTAATTGAAAAATGCCAAAAAGGAAGAAAGGGTGTGCTATGCACAGAGCCTCAATATGTATGTATATAAGACCACAGATTGTATCATAAACTGAAGTGGTGTCAGAGATCTTGGAGGTGGCCTACAAAGAAAGGGTTACATCCTTTAATCATTTGTCTTTTTCAAATGCATCTCATTTTTCACCTGGAATGAAGTGAGGGGATCATTCGAGAGTTAATATGTTGGCGCCTACGAGTTATGTTACTACTGCAATTCTTGAATCGCTCAGTTAAGCAGGCAAGCAATCCATAAACCATGCAATACATATATATATATATATATATATATATATATATATATATATATATATATATATATATATATATATATATATATATATATATAGCTCTGTGATGGCCTGGCAGCCTGTCCAGGGTGTCTCCCCGCCTGCCGCCCAATCCAATGACTGCTGAGAGATAGGTTCCAGCATCCCCATGACCCTGAGTAAGGATAATCAGTTTGGATAATGAATGAATGAATGAAGCTCGTTAACCTTGTCAGGCAGTTCATCTAGGAGAAGGAAAACTCTGATTTAAAACCTCCGCTGCCTTGCGGGTATACTCGTATACGGGAAAGCCTTCGGGAAGAAATCCTGAGGTAAAATCTGCATCCGTCTCCAGTGCCAGTTGCCTCGCTAGTCTTGCCACTGGTAGTAGGTGGTGTCGGATGAGAGAGTGGGGTTGATGATGTGCAACTCTTCCTCACTTTAATCATCGCGCAAGTCATCTGTCATCCATCACAGAATGACTAGATGGTCCTCGTCGCTGCGACGGATGAATAACAAAACATATATACACTCACCGGCCACTTTATTAGGCACACCTGTCCAACTGCTCGTTAACGCAAATTTCTAATCAGCCAATCACATGGCAGCAACTCAATGCATTTAGGCATGTAGACATGGTCAAGACGATCTGCTGCAGTTCAAACCGAGCATCAGAATGGGGAAGAAAGGTGATTTAAGTGACTTTGAACGTGGCATGGTTGTTGGTGCCAGACGGGCTGGTCTGAGTATTTCAGAAACTGCTGATCTACTGGGATTTTCACGCGCAACCATCTCTAGGGTTTACAGAGAATGGTCTGAAAAAGATAAAATATCCAGTGAGCGGCAGTTCTGTGGGCGAAAATGCCTTGTTGATGCCAGAGGTCAGAGGAGAATGGCCAGACTGGTTCGAGCTGACAGAAAGGCAACAGTAACTCAAATAACCACTCATTACAACTGAGGTATGCAGAAGAGCATCTCTGAACGCACAACACGTCGAACCTTGAGGCAGATGGGCTACAGCAGCAGAAGACCACACCGGGTGCCACTCCTGTCAGCTAAGAACAGGAAACTGAGGCTACAATTCGCACAGGCTCACCAAAATTGGACAATAGAAGATTGGAAAAACGTTGCCTGGTCTGATGAGTCTCGATTTCTGCTGAGACATTCGGATGGTAGGGTCAGAATTTGGCGTCAACAACATGAAAGCATGGATCCATCCTGCCTTGTATCAACGGTTCAGGCTGGTGGTGGTGGTGTAATGGTGTGGGGGATATTTTCTTGGCACACTTTGGGCCCCTTAGTACCAATTGAGCATCGTGTCAACGCCACAGCCTACCTGAGTATTGTTGCTGACCATGTCCATCCCTTTATGACCACAGTGTTCCCATCTTCTGATGGCTACTTCCAGCAGGATAACGCGCCATGTCATAAAGCTCGTATTATCTCAGACGGGTTTCTTGAACATGACAATGAGTTCACTGTACTCAAATGGCCTCCACAGTCACCAGATCTCAATCCAATAGAGCACCTTTGGGATGTGGTGGACCGGCAGATTCGCATCATGGATGTGCAGCCGACAAATCTGCAGCAACTGCGTGATGCTATCATGTCAATATGGACCAAACTCTCTGAGGAATGTTTCCAGTACCTTGTTGAATCTATGCCGCGAAGGATTAAGGCAGTTCTGAAGGCAAAAGGGGGTCCAAGCCGGTACTAGCAAGGTGTACCTAATAAAGTGGCCAGTGAGTGTATATATACACTCTACAGAAAATATGTAGAGTGAATTAATTGGTTTTCTAACACTTTGCCATCTCACCAAGTCATAAGTTTCAGAGTGTTATGTTGATTGAGAGCAATTGCATTTGTGCAATGGCAGTGTTATAGCATAGGAAGGTCATGGGGGCTTGGCGCAAATACAGCTTGTTACACTGCAATTACTGAGATTGAGACGGCTGGACCTGATATTATTCTCAGAATACCAATGTGTTACATTAATCTCTATACCTCAAAGAGATGAGACAGACAACTTTTGATTAGCCATTCAGACACTAATGTTTGGATTCTTAATTATGTAGTTCTCTAGAAATTTGGTTTTTCATGAATACTCTGGCACCCCGAAGCTTGAAGTAAGACTAGTAATTTTGGTATTTGATTATTACAATTTGTTTTTGAAAATCTACATCAACCTATAATCTTTCGTCTCAGAAACCTCCTTGGATTACATTGCAGATGAAACCAGACTGTGTGTGTGTGTGTGTGTGTGTGTGTGTGTGTGTGTGTGGGGGGGGGGGGGTGTCAGCTATCAGCGTTCCCAAAAGACCACAGAAATGCATGTAAAATCTTAGGTCACACAAAATCACCTCAAACAGAACTGCTGTCATGGCTGCCTTCCTCTTTTAAACATCTTTATCTTTCAACAGACGACATGCCCTTACAGCACAGTTTGGGAGTTTGCTGGAACATAACCTCTGACACATTCAAGTTCCAAGTGCAAGATGATGATAAGCCTTTCACATGCAGAGGTGTGCTATCTATAGTGAATAGCCTGTTCAATGCTCTCAAATTCTGAGCAGCCGCCGTCTGAGCATGGGGCAGATCACTTCTCAGGGAACGCTCATCACACGTAGAATGGTAAGATTCACCACGCTGATGAAACTGATGAAAAGAAAGCAGAGTGGATTGAATGGAGAGAGTGCTACTTCTCATTCTCCCCCTTTAGCACTAAATGAGGAGTATGATCTGTTGCAGCTCAGCTTTTTCATACCTGAGGATAACCGATCAAGAAAAGCACAGTGTTGTTGGTTTCTTCCTTCCAAATTCAGGCTGGCACCTAACGCAAATGGTTACTATCCCTCAACTTGACCTGCCCCTCTGTCCTTGCTCTATAGAGACCACAGAGCTTGGAGTCAGCGAGACAGACCTGAAGATCAACATTAATTACATTATTCCTGGACAGAAAAATTGTACTGGTCTACATGTGTAATGAAATATGATGGTTTTATGTGTACATAAACAACTGGATCTAGTGGATCAGACAATCAACACACCCATACCAATGGAGATTGGTCTCATCAAAACAAAAGTAGACCATGGGTCAGTTAGTGCCAGCTGCTGTATTATCTAAAACAAAATTATGATCAGGACCAGCCTTTCCATCAAATCCTTCCATGTTCAAGTAAGCACCATAGGTCACTTTTGACCTAATCAAAGCTGCATTAGACATCAATCTATGCCCGCAGGTATGTGTTAATATTATCCGGGCTTCCAAGAGACAGGTGAACAGAGTTTCAGGAGATTTCCCAGGTTCAATTTGTCAGTAGAGCATTGGCATGCGTAGCCCACATTGTCCATTCCTTTTTCCTTTCATCGCAAGAGAGCAGATGTAAATGATGGCATTTCTGCAACAATGGAGCTGCTGTCAGGCAGCTGGAAAAGGCAAGGAAACGTGTGATTAAAAAGTGTTCACCATGAGGTGTCTTACTCCGAGGAGGTGATGTGCGCTTGAGACAGGGAGAAACTGCCCACACTCGGCAGTATCAGCTAGTTGAATCCCATCATTGACAGTCAAAGACTCGGTGTCAGAGGGTACCTTTCCCAGTCCAAGTTAGATTAAAGCCGGACAAACCCTTTTGTTATCCTAAGCCATCACTACCTTAGAACTGTAATTGTATGTTACCCCACGCAAAAGTAAAGCACCATAATGGGAGTTTTATTGATGGCACTAGCAGAGCTGATGGTTTGTGGCTGGTTGGTAGAAAAAGGTTCGTTTGAGGTATTGTTGTCAAGTGTGCCACTCGCATAAAGCTTCAGGACAGGGTTGAACAGCAGCAGATTGGCCAGTAACCAGCTGAAAGGCTTCTAACAGCACCCCTATTCCTGCTGTTGGCATAGACATCTTTGGACACTGGAAAGTTTCTTTCCACCGAGCATGAAGAGGCCAGGTAAACATTAAGAGGTAGGTAGTGTTTCAGACATTCATATGTATAACATCAGTGCACGTTAAGGTCATCAAATCAATACAAGCCTTTGGCTTTATCAAAGAGTGAGTAAACATTCATTTTTAGCCTGTCTCCACCCCTTCCCAGTTTGAAAAAGGTTAAAAAAAAGGGTGTGTAGGAAGAGGACAGTGATGGTGGTGTAGGGGGCTGAAGGTGGCAGTGTTGTAGTAGAAAATCATGCTCTCAGAAGTCTACCCAGGGTATTTAGATGGCTAATGCCAGTGTGTCTGTCACCATACTGCCTGGCTCATATATTATTTGTCTAATGCGCTGGACCCCACATGTGTTGGCAGTACAATACTAGGTGTCAGTGTCATTGATGCCCTCATATGATGTCATCAAATCGGGAAAGCAGAAAGGGGAGCATTGATGTAAATGATGTTAATGTGTTTTATAGATTTTCTCAAAGGTATCAAACAGATTCTCTCCCTCAAGATTTCACTGTGTGCGGTCTTGCTTTTTCTTGATATATCACCCGGGCAGTCCATCTTAATACTCTAGGGAAGTACCAACATGTAATGTTTTCAGTTCATCCATCCATCCATTATCTTAACCGCTTATCCTGCTCTCAGGGTCGCGGGCATGCTGGAGCCTATTCCAGCAGTCATTGGGCAGCAGACAGGGAGACACTCTGGACAGGCCGCCAGGCCATCACAGAGCGTTTTCAGTTCAAATGAATGTAATTAAAGGTTTACTACCTCCCCCCCTTTCTCCCCAATTGTATCCGGCCACTCTTCCGAGCCATTCTGGTCATTGCTCCACCCACTCTGCTGATCCAGGGAGGGTTGCAGACTACCACATGCCTCCTCCGATACATGTGAAGTCCCCAGCCACTTCTTTTCACCTGACAGTGAGGAGTTTCACCAGGGGGACGTAGCGCATGGGAGGATCATGCTATTTCCCCCAGTTCCCCCTTCCCCAAGAACAGGCGCTCCGACTGACTAGAGCAGGCGCTAGTGCAGTGACCAGGACATGTGTCTGTAGGGACGCCCGACCAAGCCGAATGTAACATGGGGATTCGATCCGGTGATCCTTGTGTTGGTAGGCAATGGAATAGGCTGCTACTCCACCCAGACACCCCGGTTTACTACCTCTTAAGTGTACTCAGAATGTTTTTCTCTCTCAGCGATACTACAAATCAGATCCGGTCTCATTGAGACAATAATTTTATCTCCACCTGCAAAAGAACTGAAATTGGATCAACTCAGTACAAACCTGACAAACTATCTCAAAAAAAGGAAGATGCAGCTTGGTATCCGAGCCACCTCACACATCCCATACAAGCGGGAGTACGTTATCGGGGTTGCATACTGCACAGACCGAACTCGACGTTCCTGCAAATAGAATCCTCCAGATTCAACTAGGAAATCCTCACCCACCACTCTGATGGCAGAAGTCTGTGCTATAATAACCGCACGCAAGGCCCCTAATCCCTATTTCTTCCAACTCTGAGTCTCCATTTATACTCATGCCAGTTAATGCTGTTAACTCAGGAGATAGAAACAGCTTCCTCTCCCCCTTGTGAGTTTAACAAAGCAGAGGCCTTTAACCTGCAATGGAAACATGTTCAGTCTGTTGTGAACACCTTTATGGGAAAGATGATACCATGAGTACTTCTTCATACTGCAAACCAGGAGACACAGTTTCAATAAAGGTCCGTCGAGAGAAGAGGGACAAGTGGCCAGTGGCTGCGGTAACCAAAACATTCCTTAGAAATGATAACATCAAAATAAGTAGAAATGAAGGGCGTCGTTGGGGGATTCATAAGGTCATCTCCTGCCTACTGCAGAATTTGTTCTCCTCCTGATGCTAGAGGACTTTGTAGTGGTGATATAACAGGAACATTGTATTGGTTTTGTTAAAGACCCCAGATGGGGAGTGTCAAGGGGTCATGTTCTTTGTTACAGTACATGATTTTCTGAACTGATTTTACACATTAATTAGTATGACAGTGTTTGTCTCTACTTTTCAATATATGTAAATCTGTATTTATGAGAGAAGGTTCCAGTTTTAATAGGCCTACTTATTTCCACACGCATGCTTATTCATGGCTGAACAATGAACACTTTGTTCCACAGTAAGGCCCGTTTGATTTTCTTGATGTGGGCACGAAAATGACTTTTAGAACTTTCCCTCCTACACAACCAAATTAAGAGATCAGTATTCCTCTGCTTCTGAACAAAGGGACAAAAACATTAAGCCCCCGTGTGTCTGTGTGTGTGCGTGTGTGTGTGTGTTTGTGTGTGTGTGCACCCATATGTCTATCTGCCGGTGTGGTAGGGGAGTTATTTTTTTTCCTACTGTATGATGTGTCCTTGCGGACCCTCGCCTCAGGCAGTATCTTCAGCAAGTCGCTTGTTTTCTGACCGCAGAGCAGGTGGTGGAGTCCATGCTGTGCGGGTGGGTGTGTTTTAATATGGTCACTACTGCGCACTTCTGATTTTCAACCTTTTCAGACTGTGCCAGTCTTGAAAGACACACTGATGGACTTCACGCAGCACCTATATGTGGCCACAAGTGTCGGCACTGTGAACAGTAATTGCATTTCACAGTGTTCCTGGTTAGTTCTCTGGACCAGCGAGGTATTGAGTTGGCGGGTGTTTTGATGTATTTGATAAGTGATGGGAGAGACTGCAGTTTGAATTTTGCATCACAAATAAGAAAACGCTCGCTACAAGTTGCACTGTTGATCATGACAATGTACTTGCTTTGTCAGTATTCAACAGAGCTCTTCGACGTTTTTCAACAGACGCTTCTGCTATTTTGACTTCATTCACAATGTGCATCTATTTGATCAGTATGTGAAAGAATCAGCGCTTCACATCCCTCCCTTGAAGTGCACCCCCCCCGGACGTATCTCAAATGTACCATGACAACCTGTCATGCTCGGCTTTACCCGCCTGCAACCAAACAGAAGGGTTCATTCCCCATCAGTGATCAGCACCAAGTGTGGTTCTCTTGTTGAAAGAGCTTATTACCGCAGTAGCCACTATACATGACAACACAGGAAGTGGTAGCACGTGTGCATGTTCAAGCATCTTTATGCATGTGATAAAGTCTGAGTGTGTGTGTGTGTGTGTGTGTGTGTGTGTGTGTGCGTGCGCGCACGCGCTTGATAACCTATCTGTGGGTGTATGTGTTTTAAAACCGTGACTGTTCACTGGATGTCCCACATGCTAGGATAAGGGCAGCGGTGCGATGATGGGCTCCTAAACTGAGCTCGTGTGATCGGTCCGGCGAGGCCGGGGAGATATAAGCCACAGCGTTTGACTTGTTAAAAGGGATTTTCATCACTAAGAGCCTTGTTGGCCCTGACATAACTGGGACATAGTTTTTCTTGTCAAAGCTAATAATCAATTCCCGCTACTGGGATAATCTGACATCAAGCCCCCACTGAGTGCGGCACCCCTCAACGCAAGCTGTCCTTATATTTTCATACATTAATAACGGCCAAATCCGTCTCTGATACCAGTCAAAAATACACCGTTCAGCCCGTATACACGAGTCGGTGCACGTTCCACAACTGAACGAGTTTCTCATTGTGTACTTTGTTGATGATGTGTAAAGGTTAAATGCTAATGAAATGCAGTGTATCCGAGAGAATGGCAGGTTATGTAAAATACATCTGAAGATAAAGGAGGAGTTATTCATTCCCTCGGGCTCTGTATGTGTGGCCAACCAATTAGATCTACTTTTCTTTTGTTCTATTTGAACAATGGTCAATATTTTGCAGGCATAAATTGTGTGTGTGTGTGTGTGTGTGTTTAGGATTGTGGCGGCAGGTGTTCCCTAGGGCTGAGCGAGATGAGCATGGGCCACGGTGTCATTCCTCATGTGGACGGGATATTAATAACACTGTGACCTGGGTAGTGAGCTCCATCTGGGCCAGGCTGGTGCACCACTGAGGGGACAGGCCACAGACTCTGTAAGTTTGTAATCCCTCACGTAGTGCCGCAGTCCACAGGTTCCATCAACAGACACACGGGGAAACACACAACAACTGGCGCGGTTTGGAAAATAAAGTATCGCCACCCCCCGAGATGATGTTCTCTCCCATCTCCTATCATTTAAACAAGATTCCTCAAGTAAATGGCATGTTTGCTATGGGTTGAACTGCGGACTACAAATTAGCTTTTTTTGAATAATTAGCTAATTATTCAGTCTACCCTTCAGCGTTTAGTCCACAGTGGTCTAAGTGCTAGATAAATAACAGTCTGATCTTCTTTCGAGTATGTGAAAGAGCCCATTCTCGTCCCACAATGTGCTATATTGATGCTTTCTCCAAAGTGCCAATATTGTGTCTAGACACAGAAGGGTAGTGAGACTTACCAACATACCTATCATTAACTAAAAACTTAACTGCTACCTAATCTGTATGTTGTATCTGGCCAAAACATGGTAGGGGAAAAGTTGTTGGTGCTGGACAAGAACTCTCTAGGTGTCCAACACTTCTTCAAGTGGTTTAACACTGGAGTCTGTGGAACACCTGGCACGTCTTTATACAGACGTGGAAGGGTATCTTGTGTGTCATATATTGACAGAAAAAAGCAAAAGAGTCAATATATGATGCTGTGGGACGAGAATGTGTGGTACTGAAAGGTGATGGAATTAACACTGGTTCAGTTCCCCATAGATCTTTCAGTATGGTGACACGAAGTCGCGTGCTGGAGCGGTGGTGCTCAGTGACTTGTCATTTTCAGTTTCATCAGCCCTCCTAGTATACGAGCTTGTAATCAATATGGTTACATCCACAATTTCTTACTGCCGGAGCGGAACCAGAGGCATGAGGTTTTAACATCTCCCGCGCTCTTTCCCACCGCTCACCCTTCCATTAATTCAATTTGGGCACCTCTTCTTCATTTGAGTTTTAGCCAAAAAAAAACAAAAAAAAAAAAACAACTTTTTTTCTGAAAGTAAATTGGTGATGACAGTGGCTCCTCAGAAGGACATTTGCCCTCAGGGAAGAACGTATCCTACAAAGGCGGTGGCTATTATGAGAATAAGGAGTACTACTCCGATGCTTCAGGTCTCTTTGTAGAGATATCAGCAAAGGTAAAAGTTACTCAGGGTGCCCCTAGTGGGAATCAGCTGGGGTGGGGTTCAGGGAGTGGGGGATTTAGTGGCTCCTGCCAGTTAGGCTTAGCATCTGGGGCTCTGTGCGGGAGACCTCGTGCTAAGCCACATATGGTTAAAAAATAGATAAATAAATAAATTTTCATTTGAGTTGAGTTTTATTAAAGTAGTTTTATCAAGGCAGGGTCAAAAACAAGAAAAAGAAAAAAGAAAGTAGAGGGCATCTGGGTGGCGTGGCAGTCTATTCTGTTGCCTACCAACACAGGGATCGCAGTTCGAATCCCCATGTTACCTCTGGTTTAGTTGGGCGTCCCTACAGACACAATTGGCCATGTCTGCGGGTGGGAAGCTGGATGTGGGTATGTGTCCTGGTCACTGCACTGGCGCCTCCTCTGGTCGGTCGGGGTGCCTGTTCGGTGGGGAGGGGGAACTGGGGGAAATAGCGTGATCTTCCCACACGCTACGTCCCCCTGCCGAAACTCCTCACTGTCAGGTGAAAAGAAGCGGCTGGCGACTCCACATGTATCAGAGGAGACATGTGGTAGTCTGCAGCCTTCCCCGGATTGGCAGAGGGGGTGGAGGAGCGACCGGGACGGCTCTGAAGAGTGGGGTAATTGACTGGGTACAATTGCGGAGAAAAAGGGGAAAAATCCCCCCCCCCCAAAAAAAAGTAGAAGAGAATGACATATCAAATTATCTTCACTTTTCACTCACATAACATGGCTTTTCCCTAAAGGACAGAAGCATTATTTTTGGTTATGCACGAGAGAAAATTTTCATTCCATCTGATGCCGAGGTCCTGAGGTATTTTTGTAATGTTTGTCTGGGGCATGTTCAGTTAACAAGACACAATTTTTCCTTGGCAAACATGAAAGGAGTCCAAAGACTCTTGTCTGGTTGGAGCAGCCAAGGAGAGAAGTGTTTGGCTGTCTGCCTCTCCGTACAAGGACAAAAAAGCCCACTAAAAAGGAATATTGAACCGCATTGAATCTCAAGGTCGGAACTCTCTGGATGTTTCATTCAGGCAATGTCTCCTACCACAGAAGTGAACAGAGCTTTTGTTTTCCTGACATGAATGACTCAGACAAACCTGAAGCCAAGCTTCAGCCTCTGAAAGCAAAACATTTGGAAGTTTTACTTTACGTGGAAGTGGAAGGAAGTTTTTCGTTTCTTTTTTTGTGGCTCATATCTAATTCATATTCCAAGATCTCCTTAGTTGTCAGCCGTGGCTAACCAACCCTGTGAAGCCCACTGAGCAGGTCAGTCTGGGCCTTCTTGTAACATTACTTATAACGATGACGTCTCGGTGTCTCTCCTCCGTGAGTCGCTGAGATGACTTTGATCCCTAATTAAAGTTGAGGTGAAAAGATCAAGAGTGAGGAGTGATAAATTAGTTCTGATGGTGTGAAGTGGCCACTCTGTTCTGTCTCAGTGGGCTTCTAACTTCCTGTCTGTTCGTTTCCGGGGGAGTTGCATCTCTCCGTCAATTGTTTTCCTCGGTTGGGGCAGTTCAGGCATGCTAGCCTGAAGCGATCCTTACTTATGTTTAATATTTATTCATTTTCCTGAGCTTGGACTGCTTGGGGCAAAGGGATCTGCAATGTGCTCCATGCTGAGGTGTTGCGCAGCTCAAATGAGTCATCCTCCATATCCCAAGATGCCTACCAGCACAGCACACCAAGTTCTTAATGGTCTAGTTTACTGAGTGATCGGAAGAAATATAAAGATGTCGACTGTGTCTTGGGAACAAACGTTGGTGTATGCCGGCATGTTCAAAGCTGCGGCACTAGTTACTAAAATCCTTCTTCAATATGGTATCCCATCACTTCATTAAATTTATGATCATTTTAGATTTTTTTCTGTCCAAAGATTTTGTTGTTGTTGCTGCACTGTCTGTGTCCAGCTAAATGCTAATTTAAATAAAAAATGAAACAAGGATATCTTTCTTGCAACTTGTTTTTTTATCTGTTTTAGAAAAAGAGCTCAAATAGCTTAAAGGTGTATGTTTTCCAAATAATGTCTGGTAGAAGAGGTGCAGAAAAGATGCAAGCAATTTTCTATCAAGTCTAAGTTCTGCACATCATTAGCTTGGTTTAGACAGAAGCTCAGATACACATATTTCCTTACCATCCACGCAGGAAGGTTTGTTGCGTGTCGTTCCGGCCACTTTCCCCGGTAAACACGAGCACTTGACGGTCTGGGAGCGCTCCTCGATGCGGTTCTTGTTACAGCACCGATGGGCGGCAATCACCTCACACGTGCCTCCCTCTGCAGGTGGAAAGACACGGGATCAGTGCATGCGAGCAGGTGGACGAAAACAATGTTACAGAGAATGAAATAAGACAACCATAGAGAAGTCTTGTAGCCTCACGTGGCTCAAGTAGACATTAATTTTTATGTCATGACTAAAACATTAGCCATCCATTCCATAAACAGGAAACAGCATGAAATAGCCATTAATTCAAATGGAGGGAGGGCATAAAAAAAAAAGAAAAAAAAAGGAGGTGAATGAAGACTCTTCCTTTTGACTGACTCAAATATCCCACATTATAACATGTGCGTCACGTTGCATATAATTATTGGTCTCTCCTATTCAGTAAAGTATGTGTAACAAATTGCCCCTTGTGGCATCTCAATTATTTCATTTAATTGCCTCTCACTCAGTGCTGGTTTTCCTCACTCCATACCAATCAGCTCATATTGAGTATCTCATCGTATGTGTGTGTGTGTGTGTGTGTGTGTGTGTGTGTGCATATGCGTGCATGTGCATGCGTGTGCGCACGTGTGTGTGTGCGTGTGTGTGTGAGCGTGTGTGTGTGTAAATGTGCCTCTTTTTGCAGCCCTGATATCATAAACGTGGTGTAAATATAATAATAATAATAATAATAATAATAATAATAATATTAATACATTTTATTTGTGGGTGCCTTTCAGAGCACTCAAGGACCCCTTACAGAACACAGTAAAAAACAAGCAGCACTGTATCAGACAGCATAAAATCAAAACAAAGCAGGGAAGACAATAAAAAGTAAACACAACAGATAAGTATAAAATCATCATCTGCACAAAACTCAGTGAAGCGTGTATCAGACTGAATATGCCAGTTTGAAAAGTTGCATTTTGAGATGGGATTTGAAGGTTGAAAGAGAGTCAATGTTGTGAATGTCTTGTGGGAGAGAGTTCCATAGGCGGGGGGCAGAACGACCGGAGGCTCTAGACCCCATGGTAGTCAAGCGGGCCGATGGTGTAGTGAGTTGGAGAGCAGAAGAGGATCTGAGAGTGCGGGAGGGCGTGTGGATATGAAGGAGTTTGGAAAGATACGAAGGAGCTAGGTTATTAGAGGCCTTAAAGGTGAGGAGCAGGATCTTGATGTCAATACGGTATTTAACAGGGAGCCAATGGAGTTGCTGAAGAACAGGAGGGATATGATCTATGGAATATAGTTCATTAGGGGGGGAAACATTCCGCCCCTGGGTGTTTCTGGTGAAAGCCTGGCAACAGGACAGCCCCTGACAGTGTTCAGCACACCTATGACTACACCGACACAGCATCAGACCAGACTAACCAAGCCCCTATTCAAATAATCTCCAAAGTCTAGGTACCATCGGTTAAAGCAAATGCTGCACAATGGGTTCCAGCCTGACAAAAGAAGAAGCCATTGTGAAGTGAGGAGGCGAACTGTGCCAATGGCAATACTAGGTCAAAATAACAATAGGGAGCACTGCCCGGAGGAGGGAGAAGGTGATGGAGCTGTGGGACGTCCTAAAACAGTTGGGGGGGAGAGAAATAGAAAGGGAGGACAGGGTGTGTCTGGCTGCCAGGGACCTGGCACAGCCAATGAGTAATGAGGCAGCCACTGGAAGTGCCCCCTTCACACAATTATAAAGCACAAGGCTAATGCAGCCAGCGGAGCTACAGGAGAGGGGTCCTCCATCACCGCTCTCTCCTCTCCTCACGCTCCGGGAAAAACTCTTTATCTTACCCTGACAGCCACCGCAACAGACACCGCCGTCCAACAATTAAACTGGAGCTCATCCCAGGACACAGGAGAGAGAGGAGAGGAAAGGAAAGGAAAGGAAAGGAGTCGGGGAGGGGAGGAGAGGGGAAAGAGTAGAAAAGGAGAGGAGGGGAAAGGGGGAGGTGTTTTGGGGTGGGATGGGAGGGGGGGTGGATTCTCTATCCATTGCCAGGATGGATGGGCTGAAAAGGAGAGGGGGGTAGACGACCAGATGCCGCATCGTATCTTGTTTGCGCCTGATTTTTCCTGGCAAGGCCCCGTCTTAAAGGCAGTGCCCTGCTGTGGAGGAAGAGCTCGTTTGCATCAGCTGGCGTGGCGGAGAGAGGTGTCTGTTTCTCCATCGAGGTGGGTCGTGTGGATGCTTGAAATGGCCAGGCGTAAGAATTACAGAGCCGAGCGCGGCAGCAGCCCAGAGAAGTTTGGCAACACTTTTCCTCTCCCATTCTCATCAATGTCCGCTGCAGCCAGACCAAAGGCAGCCCAGTCCGGGATTAAAAGGCAAACATTCGCAGTCCTGTTGGACTGCGCTGTCGTGCGGTATTAATGTCACTCTCCCAATGCTTGTTGTTAAATATTTCTGGGCAGTAGGAGGCAGAACACAGACTATAAAAGTAAGGGGAAAAAATCCCTTGAGTGTGCTAAAACCCTGAACCCAACAATGTGTCAGCCTGTTGAATATTTTACTGGCAGCTACTGAGCCCACAGTCATGCTTTTAAGTCCTCGGCGAAAGCTGATTTCTCAATAGATTCCCATCTATATATTGGGCCACAAAACAGTAAACAGAGATTTATTTTTCTGGTAAACACTAGCGACGTTAGAACAGGAAACGGATGACAAAGGAATTTCAAGAGGCGACTGTTACCCCTATGCATGATTTTGTGACAATAGTGAAGCATCATTTCGGGAGCTGGGCTTTCAGCAGAACCAAGACTTCATGTGTTTATTCTTCAGAGGTGACAGAGCACACTCGGCGTTGAATAAAATGCAACGAGAAGGAATGATCTCGACTCACACAATCTCAGCGTGCTCCCTGAAATAACCACAACCTTTTCAACATGGCATGCTCGGATGCTCTGGTATAGATGCTTGCAGTATGGGCACTGGTGTCAGTCCTGGGGATGAGGTAAGCAGTTAATTGTCTAGTCACCAGACAGGTGGACATTAAGCCTGATCACTTTGCACCACTATGCGCCATCTGGTCAAGTGGAGGTGAGAGCAGTGTAAATGGCTTCTCTATGACACAACTGGGTAAGGAGTGCCATATTTTAGAGAACAAATGGCCACTTGAACAAGACATAATACCATCCGGGTAGTTCAGAACTCAGGGTAGGGTTAATGGTTGTCCATTATCTGTGTCTGAACATGTTTGAAGCTGGGTCTGTCTGTCTATCTATCTATCTTGCTTGCTTGATGTGTGCATGATGTGTGTGTGCAAAAGTGTGAGTGCATTTTGGTGTGCTATAAAATTTATGCAATTATCAGAATTAATGTAATATATACAAATCCACGTTAGATATTTTACCCTCTTGTGCACGGCTGTGAGTTGTCCGCTGCAGTACAGTATGTGACTAAAGAGTTGAGACATGACTACGGGTTTTGATGGATGGAGTGCTTGCAGCCTGTCATCACCTCAATGGGTTAAATCAACCTCCCAAGATGGAGTGGGTGGCTGTGCTCTCTAGCCTTTGGTGAAGGGAGGTGAAGGGCATTGATGGGACAATCGACTGGTCATTTTTCTCCTTGCTGCCCACAGTGACAGCAGCCATTAGATGACTGGATGAGGTGATTATGTTTAAGGAAATCAATGCTTCATTGTTTTCAGCGTAGCCCAACAGCCAATTAAAAGCTGCTAATGAGGGAGGGTCGAGAGATGAAGAGTTAGATAGAGGAGGGAAAATACGGGAATAAACCGCTCGGAGCTGAAACATGTGAAGCAAGATATTATGTCATAGTCATCCCCGACAAAACAAAAACACAAAAGTTTCACAAATTAAAATTGGGATGAGGTAACCTTGTACGAACACATACAGGCATGGAAACACACACTCTTATGAAGACCTATGACTACAGATAGTCCATATACTCCATCACTGGCTGCATTATTTCTGTATGCAAAGTCAAGGTCATGTTGACAGTGACATGACAGTTTACTCTGTGGCACCAAAAGACTGCTCGCTCACAAGTGGAGGGCTGACAGTTTCTTTTTATCCTATGAGTGACAAAGAACGTACTCTACTGGCAAAGAGCTGCCTTCTCATCTTACTAAGTCTGGCAGTTTTCTGACATACAAGGCCTTGTGTCAAAGTCAGCACAGAGAAAACAGAACATGTCCCCCCCGCACATTGGTTCAACTTTAGCATTAACAATCATAATACACTGTATACAGAGTGACCAAGAATAGTAATCACTTGTTCCCTCCCCAGGAACGTCCGTCCGTCTGTCCCTCTGTCCCCCCCATACATGCTTGTCTGCTATAGTCTTTTACTCTAGGTCTCTTGTCTGTTTCTCACTCTGTTCCTCCCCTCTTTTCCACTCACACAGTTATTAAGCCATAACGTACAGCCAAGGGAAAAAGTACGGCAGCCAGAGAAGCCCAAACCTCATCAGGTAACAACTTAATCAGTGTGCACTCAGGTGAAAATGAGCCGTTTCCACCTGCATGCTGGAGTGCCCGTTTTGTTTTGCCAGACAGGAAGACTGGAGTCGCTTTTCATCTTTTTTTTTTGTACATTCAGCGCTCTCTATGGAATTTGTGTTTGTTTCTATGTGCCTCTCTGTAACTGACAGCTATCCAGTTGAGCAAGATATAGTCCCAGGACTTCTGAAGTGGAAGTTTATATCTGAGGTGAGCAATGGTATTGTGCTTATTGTTGTCAGTGTGTGTGTATATATATCACTCTTTATGAGACAGTACAAGCCTATTTTATGCCATAAGCAATCATCATATACATATATGTGTATACATATGTGTATATATAAAAGAAAAACAATGGAATTTACTTGACTCACTGGATTATATATATATATATATACACACACACACACACACACACACACACACATACATATATAGATGTAGGAAAACAATCTTTTAATACGTAGCAGTACAAGCTTGTTTCGTGCGTCGCGCACTCATCAGCTGCTAATGTGATTTGAAAGCACAAAATCTACAGCGGTTAGGGTAAGGGTAGTTTTTGTGTTTTCAAATATATGAAAGTGCCGTGGCATTCTCCCAAGAGGCCAGACCAGCCAGAGCCAGCATCTTGATAACGTGACTCGCCCAAGAAAAACTTGGCCCATAGGAATGCATTGGGTACAACTTCGTGGTGCCGGACAAGGAAATGTCACTGACATCGTGTCCCCCAGCACGATTTCATTTCGTGACAATGACACAAAATCTCATGATACCGGGCTGCGTGAAATGATTTGTGCTTGAAACCTAATTGAGTCCCCAAATGCTCTATCATAACTTTGTACCAGTGAGACCCCCCCCACCCCATTAAGTGCTAAATTGTTTACTGAGATTAATTGTTTTAGCCAAACTTTTTATACTGTGAAAATATGTGCACCCAAAGACACCTTCCTGCATGACTTTGTGTTGCACATCCATAACCATGATAAATGATATCTGACTGAAAAGCTGTCACTTCAGTTAGTTTTGAAAACAGCTCCATTCTCTTTGTTCCAGTTTGTCATAAGTGACAGTTACCATGGGTTTATCTAATAGGGCTGCTAGCAGTCTGAGATTAGGAAAGTAAAACGAACGATTTTAACAATTAATTTTTAAAAAGCAGAGGCATCAAAGTGGATTTAGCCCAACTGTCCCATTGTATGTATGTTTAATGATGGCCATCATCAGAATTTTGCTTGTCATTACTTAAACATCAAGCAGGAAATGAAGAACATTTCCCTGATAATTTAAGATTACTATTTAAAGATGCTAAAAAAGGAGTGGATTCCAAATGACCCTAAATGGAGTCCTTGAAAGCAGTGCCAGATAAAACCTTTTTTTTTTGGAGATATTTTATTGATCCCCATGGGGAAATTACGCTCTGCATTTAACCCATCCTAGCTGTGTAGCTAGGAGCAGCGGTCAGTCGCCGTGCAGCACCCGGCTACCAACTCCAGTTCTTCTTGCCATGCCTCAGTCAGGGACACAGACAGGAGTATAAACCCTAACATGCATGTCTTTTTGACGGTGGGGGAAACCGGAGCACTTGGAGAAAACCCACCGCAGACACGGGAAGAACATGCAAACTCCACACAGAGGATGACCTGGGATGACCTCCAAGGTTGGACCTCCCCCGGGTTCGAACCCAGGATCTTGTTGCTGTGAGGCTACAGCACTAACCACTGCACCGCCATGCCGCCAATGGATTTTTTTTTTAATGTCATTTCCCTTCACAACTGATTTGGACTCAACACTTTATTAAACACTGTGCAGCATTGACTTACTCCACACATTCTACTCCTCGTATTCTTCTATTGTAGAACTGTATGGTGTAAGCTCATGTTCTCCTCAAAAATGAATGTTAAAATCAGCAAGTGTCTTGCAAGAACTTAGCCTGATGTTGTATTTTCATAGTCTTAATGCCGCAGTCGGTTCCATCAAAAGCCAATAGGTACACAGAACAATGCACATTTTACCTTACACCCATCTGAAAATAAAGAAGTCTGACCATTACAATCACAATACCTCCCCGCAACACCAAAGTAGGTCCTCAATCTTTTTAGGAATCATCCTTCAGGGTTTGTGCCCTGGCCAATGCCCCTCGTTATGAAACATCTCTTAGGGAGTTGCCTCTTGCCAGTGCCTCTGCATAACAAAGGCTGCCCTGAGGAGCCAGACCACTAGACAAGCTTTCGCCAACTGGCATGAAACATATGGCACTGCATGAATGTCTCAAAAAAAAGAAAGAAATGCATCTCAGGAAAACACAAAGAGCATTGTTTACCATTGTCTGAATGACATAAATGTCCCTGGTTTGTCTTTTTTCATTAATGCATGAGATGTGCTGATTGAATCAACATTCATTGAGGTACTAGCAGCACCCTATTACAGTGACTCATGTTTTGTTTGTTTGGTATGGTTTTTACCCAATGTTATTCAGCTGGCTCAAGGAATCTTTGTCTCTTATCTGGCCTGAACCCACAGTAAGGGGAGTAGTGGAAAGGAGTGCCGAGGGCCACCCTGCTGCTGAGTTGGAAGCAAGGTAGACATAAAGAGAGAGAGAGAGAGAGATGGAGAGAGAGAGACAGAGAGAGAGACAGAGAGACAGAGAATGCTGGAAGAATGGAGAAGAAGACTACTCCAGAGAACAGGAACCACTGACCCAGCTATTCCATAGTCACATGAATCAAGGGCCTTTTTATTCCTCAGTAGGCATGGCTTTTCTGTGAATCTGAAGCTGCTGACATTCCTGCAGAATACTGAATACAGTAACAGCTGTGCCGCTTCAGATTTACAGAGAGCGATTGAATCACAATGAGGTTTGCTGAATACTGAAGGAAGTGAAGAAACTGATAAAAATAAAATATACTGTCTTTTTAGGTATCATTCACCTTTGGATCACTGAAATGATGCTGCAGTTTACTGAATATCAAAAGAAAAATATTGCGATTGGATTGCACCATCGGTGGTAATAATTTTGACATCTTTGACTGGTAATTCTATTAGTGGAAATAAGAGGTGCAAGATGTTACTGGCCTTGGCCCTGGTCGATTCTTAATCACCTGTATAGGTTTCCTTCAATGGGCCCGTATGACTTCGGTGCCCACATCTTTATGGTTATTAAAGTTAACGATTGCTGCGTGCCTCATTTACCCAGGCTCTATCAATACTGGTTCAGAACCATGAAATTACCCCAGTCCAGAGGGAGCACCGTGACAAACCCGATTAAGAAGGCCTCTGTAATGCTCTGGTATATATAATGCTGCATGTCACGGACCCAGCCCTCTGCAATTTGGCCTATTCCCTGGCTCAGGCCCAGTGAGAGGGAGGGGCATTATAGGGGGCTGTTGACAACACTCATAGCTTAAATGTCAATTTGAGCTTCTTTTTTTCTTTTTTTTTTTTAACTCAAATGGTGTTTTGGAAAATAGATGAAAACTATAGCAAGCAGATAAATAAACCCAAACTTCTAAGAAGTTAATTGACAAATTGAGAAAATGGACTGATTATGGTAAATATATGCAGAATGTAACCTACTTTTGTGGTCTTTCAGGTGCAAGGAAGACGCTTGTTGAAAGGTTTCTCATAGCGGGACAGTTATTTTGTATGGCAAAAAAGGGAGACTTCATTGCATTTTGAATGTGGTATCAAAATAAAACTTGCAGTAAAGCAAGAGAACGACAGGAGGGTGAATCCAGAAATAGTGCAGAGCAGCACCAATAAAGGATTATGCAGAATTTACTGTACACCATCAAAGCCAAACACAAAGACAAGAACCAGATGAATTCATTGTGGCAAATCTGTGCCACAGCCGGGGCTCCCTGGCACAGAGATACAAACACAAAAGGTTGATGAGGGCACCATAGCCTGTTTATTACAATAACGAGTTAAAAACACCAGCGTTAAAACCTTTTTAAAAAGACTAAAAACAGATGTCCATTTAAAAGTGTTGTGGGGGAGAGAGCTCTGTGGGTCCACAACCCCACAGCCTTCAGTCATTGCTAACATCAAGGACATTATCCCGCCCACACTTGACCAACACCACTTTACCTATAGACCCTAAATTTCTGCAGAAGATGCTATTTCCACTGCACTACACTCTGTCCTTACAAACCTGGACAATAGACACTTACATGTATGCTGTTTGTAGACTTAAGTTCAGTGTTTAACATAATCATCTCCTCTAAACTAACTACCAAACACCACTCCCTTGGTTTTAACCCCTCTCTCTGAAACTGGACCCTGGACTTCCTGACCAACAGACCACAATCTGTTCAGTTATGTAACCACACCTCCTCCAACCTGACCATCACTCAGCACAGGCATCCCTCAGGGTTGTGTTCTGAGTCCCCTCCTCTATCCCTTTTCACCCATGAATGCTTGCCCATTGTGTTGGGACAAAACAAAAAAAACAAAAAAAAAAACAAGAAGAAGAAGAAGAAGAAGAAGAAGAAGAAGAAGAAGAAGAAGAAGAAGAAGAAGCAGCAGCAGCGGCGGCGGTGGCGGCGGCGGCGGCGGCAGCAGCAGCGGCAGACCACAGCCTGGATATAACAGATTATCCCCAAAACCTGAAAAAATGTCACAGGGAAGTCGACCTCACATCTTGTTTACAGTAGGGACATTAGCATCACAAGTGTGCCCGGCACTGATTTAATAATGGCATTCATCCAAAACCATTATTAAGTTTGCAGATGACACATCAATTGTGGGCTGAATCACCAACAATGATGAGATGGCCTACAGGGACGTGGTGGAGCATCTGACATCATGGTGTTCCTCTAACAACCTCATTCTCAATGTCCAAAAGACCAAGAAACTGACCATGGACTCCAGGAAGACCAAAAAGCTACAGATTCTCCCCCAACTACATCAGCAGGTTCGAGGTGGAGTGTGTCTCCAGTTTTAAATTTCTGGGAGGCATTTCACACTGTTCGCCCACAAATTCTCTCCATTATCAGCTGCTCAGTGTCTACCGGTTTGTTTCCATCTAGTTTTAAACATGCAATAGTCCAGCCTCTCCGGAAAAAGCCTACTCTTGACCCTCTTATTTTAAGCCATTTTAGACCAATTTCTAATCTACTTTTTTTTTTAATCTAAAATCTTAGAAAACTCTGTTGCTCTTCAACTAATCACACACATGAATAGGTGTAGTATTTTCAAGCAATTTCAACCAGCATTCCATACCCACCACAGCACAGAAACAGCTCTCTGGTGCTGACCCAGGTACTTGCTCAATTTTAGTTCTGCTTGACCTGAGTTCCGCTTTTGATACGGTCGACCACGACATCTCTTTAAATTGCCTGGAAAACTATGTTGGCATTAAGGATACTGCTCTGGCCTGGTTCAAATCCTTCCTACCTATCTGACAGATCTTTTCCTATTGCAATGGGAGAATTCTCCTCATCCTCAGCCCCCCTCGCATTTGGTGTCCTCTAGGGGTAAATTCTTGGTCCATTATTATTTTCCATTTATATAATCCCCCTGGGTCAGATCATCCGTCATCATGATACTAATTTTCACTGTTATGTGGACGACACCCAGCTTTATGTCCTGCTTACTGGTAATGACACATGATCTTTCTCATGTTAGGGCATGTTTCTCCACTATTAAGTGCTGGATGTCACAAAACTTCCTCCGGCTCAATGAGTCCAAATATGAGGTCCTTTTATTTGCCCCCCTCCCCTAACCTAACTGGTAAGCTGGAAAATAGTCTAGGGAACCTGTCCTCCAATGTTACGCACTCCGCCCGCAATTTGGGTGTCTTTTTTAACTCCAAGCTCGGTTTGAAACACAAATCACTGAGGTAGTACAGTCTTGCTTTCTCCAAATTAGGAACATCGCAAAAGTTAAAAATGTTCTATCTTAAACGGACCTTGAAAAAGTCATCCATGCATTCATCTCATCACATCTGGATTATTGTAACTTCCTGTATTCAGGGCTCAGTCAAAAGTCCATCTCCCGCCTCCAGCTCATCCAAAACTCAGCTCCAGACTGTTAACAAATTCCAAGAGACATGAACACATCACTCCCATTCTTGCTATGCTTCACTGGCTACCTGTTAGGTACAGGATTGATTTTAAACTTTTATCAATTACTTTTAAAGCCCTACATGGCCTCGCTCCTACATATATCACTGATTTACTCATACCCCATGGGCCTGGTTGCTGCCTGCGCTCCTCAGGTATGTCCTTTTTAATTGTTCCCTCAGCCAGCCTCATTACTAAAGGTGACCGGACGTTTTCTGTAAGAGCCCCACAGCTCTGGGAGTCCATGCCTGAGGAAATTAGGCTAGCAAACTCACTGCCTTCTTTTAAATGTGATTTTTTGTTTGTTATTTAGTTTGGATATATGTGTTAGTCTGGGTATGTGTGTTCTTGTAGTTTTTGGATGTGTTTTTGTCTTTGTGTTGTACTGCTGTGGGCTGGGAGAAACTGCATTGTGTTTCATTTCATGTATGCAAGTGCATGAAGTGAAATGACAAATGAAGTGTTCCTGATTCCTAAATCTCTTCTTAAAACTTACTTTTACAGGAAGGCTTTTTTTTGTATAGTAAATCCATTGTTGCCCAATTGTTATTTATTTATTTGTTCGTTTGTTTGTTTATATTGTTTATATCTTATACTTTTATGATTTTACATTTTTAATTCTTTATACTTTTATATTTTTCTTTTATCACCTCATTTTAATTGTTTCATCAAAATCCTTGTTTTATCGGCTCTAATTCTCTTCATTTTAATTATGCTCTTGTGACTTTATCCTGACCGTGTTTTACCTTGTTCTGTGGAGCGGATCTGGCATTATGTCCTATATTTGTATTGTATTTTGTTGTTTTATCTTGACTATGTGCATCATTTTATCCTGTTGTGTAAGGCACTTTATAAAATCATTTAGAAAGGTGCGATATAAATAAAGTTTATCATTATTACTTCTTGAGGAGGCTGAGAAGGGCCCAGCTGTCACCCAAGATCCTCATGAACTTTTACCGCTGCACTACTGAGAGTATCCTCACAAACTGCATCTCAGTGTGGTATGGCAACTGTACAATAGCTGACCTGAAAGCCCTACAGCAGATGGTCGAGACTGCCAAGCACATCACCGGCACCCAGCTCCCAGCCATACAGGACATCTACAACAAACGCTGTCTGTGCAGAGGTCTGTGCATCAGCAGAGACCCTACCCACCCTAACCACAGACTGTTCTCCTCCCTGCCCTCTGGGGAGCCTTACAGGAGCCTCCAAGCCTGAACTAAAAAACAGTTTCTTCCCCCAGGCTGTCACCCAGCTGAACATGGCCACCCGCTCATTGCACTTTTTGTGACCCTTTTGCTGCCTTGTTCTACCTCAGACTGTTGTTCACATTGCTCCTCCCAGCAGGACATTGCACAACCCACCCCCCCCTATCTCAAATATATACATTTCATCATAGTTTTTACAATTATGTTCAATCATTGTGCTATGCCTTATTCTTATTTCATGAGATGAACATGCTGCGTTGCTCCTTGGGAGTGACTAGAAAAGACCGGAAGAGAAATGAAGACGTGAGAGCTATGTTCAAGACCAGAAGAATGGATGAGAAGTTGAGAGAGACAAGATTGAGATGGTCTGCACATGTACAGAGAGGAGGCATAGACTATATAGGAAAGAAGGTACTAGATCTGGAAATACTTGGCAAAAGAAAAGAGGAAGACCAAGGAAAAGATGGAGAGACCAGATAGAGGATGACATGAGGACGGTTGGACTGTGGGAGAGGGATGCGTCAGACATAAAGCTAAGGTGGGCAAAAAAATCTGTGGCGATCCCTGGAAAACAGGGAACAAGCTGAAAGAAGGCGATTCTTGTTTCATTCTTTACTCTTATCGATGACTTATTCTTATTTTTGTCTTATTTTAAGTCTTATTCTATGCCATCTCTTTTTGACATTGTTATGTTTCAATATGTCCCCCTCCCCCCTATCATTATCATTATTATTGTTTTTTT
This sequence comes from Lampris incognitus, assembly GCF_029633865.1. Classification (NCBI taxonomy): domain Eukaryota; kingdom Metazoa; phylum Chordata; class Actinopteri; order Lampriformes; family Lampridae; genus Lampris; species Lampris incognitus. The sequence goes on from NC_079212.1 coordinate 128,945,718, forward strand.
TTTTTTTGGGTACTGTTTCTGGTGAGGTCCAAGCCTTGTTTCATTACACATATGCTCTGGCTATGTCTAATGACGATAAAGTTGAACTGAATTGATTGAATTGAATTCAGCTCTCTCCCTTGCTCTGGCGTGTCCTTGTTTTGAGCGTGGAACCAATTCATCTGTCCTGAGTTAATTGGCCTAACTCAGGACAGCTGGTCCACACCCTACTCTGTCACTTTCATCCTTTGTCAATTTTCTATTCTACAACTACTCTTATTTTAGTGTGTGTGTGTGTGTGTGTGTGCATGCTGGGTCATGGGCATAAACCAAAGCATCAACAGACACACACATGCTTAGATGTGTGGCCACAGCTGCATGTGTTTTGCAGCATCCTGTAATTCAGTGGTGGTTCCTGACCTTCATCCAATGCCCATGACATGGGTCACTGCTTGCCATAAATGAGGAGGGAATGGTGAAATGAGCAACAAAATTGTTAATTCAAAATCACATATTCGCTTTTGGAACACAATCATAGAGCGGCCTTCACAAAAAGACATTCTTAGGAAGAAAACAATTGGATACCATGAGCGGTGGACAACAGTCTGAACACATGGTGTAAGCTACACCCTCAGTTCATATATATATAAAAAGGCCGTGAGCATCCGGTATGCTTCAGCAACTGCTGAAACTAAACCCAAACAGCAGCAAAAACCTTGGTATGTCAATTTGTTTGTGAAGATAGAGAATAAGCCCGTTTTATTTCTGTTCACAGCCCAGTCACTCTGCCTGCATGACAATTTACTTGGAATATGATTCAGTATGGTACATTTTGTATGTGTTCAGTGAGGTGAGATTCAGAGGACATGGTGGTTGTCTCCACCAGCAAGTGTGGACCAGATATTTTTGTGTTTGGGGCATGGAGTGACATGTCACACTGGGTTCAGCCAAGGTCTGCCTGGATTACACACAATGCATTATCTAATATGCATAATGCATCAGTGGGCACTTAGCATCAAATTATGGATGCATGCAAAAATTCCATGCACAGTGTGGAGAAAGGGCACCTTACTGTGAATAATCTGTCCACTTTTTGTAAATCCGGGCCATCAGGGATTCACAATTTTTCATAAATGGGCCGCATACAGTATGTAATGGAATTTAATAAGACCATATCACTCTTCTCCGCCATGTTTTGCACGTTCTAATGTGCTCTTAAAGTGTTTAACACAGCTGGCAAACTCCCACAGTCTCTCAGTTAATGTTTTTCCCCTTTGCTATATCCTTCACATATTGAGAACATGAGAACATTCACAGACATATATCCTTCACAAACACACGCAAACACACATATCGGTTAGAACGTACCCCCATGCACGCTATAGAAACACATAGCTCTAGGGTGTTGAAGTGAATGTGGCCGGAAAGCTGTGAAAAATGACCCTGCGTTGCTATGCATTTAGTTTAACTGGTCAAGACAGTTATATTTGTGGACCATTAGAAGTATAGCAGCTAGGTCTCTCATGCTTTAGTGCTTCATTTCACAACTAACTCTGTGAAGCTAATGTCCTATATCTTGTCCTCTGTTCCTTTATTCCATTATTCCACAAATCTATCAAGAGCTACAGATTTGCTCATGAGAAGCTTATAATTGGTGTTTTCAACGACTGCACAAGTCAATGTCTGCATCCTCCTGTTGAGCTGATGTAAAATTTAAATGTCATTGCTTGATACATGCAACAAGTTTGTTTCCCCCCACATCATTCGGAGGAATATTGGCTTTCCTGACTCCACTGCAAAAGTATTTGCTAAATGATAGTTGTATGGTGGAGCATTGATTACTTTCCCGAAGATCAACTTTCAAATGATGATCGATTGAAGTAACAGCAAAAGGGAAGAAAATCAATGTGCTAAACGGCGGTCTCCTGCTTGACAGTGCAAAGCAACAAAGTCTTTATAAATGGTTTATTAGTGAAGTAGAAGCCTTTGCAGTAATTACTGAGGGCCATTCATTTTGATTTGGCCAGGCAAGTTTTCCTGATTATTCATGTTTTTTTTCCTGTTTTTCTCTTTTTTTGACAGCACAGATGACGCTTATCACTACATGAAACAAAATCTTAAAAATGGTATTTAATTTTAATGTTAAAATGCCCTTTTTTCCCACATCAATTAAGAATCAGTTTTTAAAATTCTAGGGCGGCAATCCCCCCCCCCCCGAAAACCTTTCTCATTCTCTGTATTGTCTGCAGATGCTATAATTGATAGTGATTCTGCAGTAGCAATATATTTTTTAAATGAAGCGATGACTGAGAAAGAAAAAAAAAGCCACAAACATAAGACAGCAGTCTTTTAAAACATTCAGAACACAAATGATTAAATGGACTTGTTCTCACAGACTGTCTGGATGATGCAAGTAAGACCAGGCTGAATATTTGTTACACATCATGTTGTGCATGATGCTTCTGTTCTCTCTTTCTTGTCTATAAAAAGGTGCTCACTCCTGCCAATGAGTGTTTAATATACCCCATAGCACACAATGCGCCGCAGATTATTGACCAAGGACACACTGAACAATGCTAATCTATTTAGCATCACAGAGCTATAAAATGAGTTTTTCAACTTGTTTCTCTACCTGTTTGAAAGAATCATAACCATGACAAACGACTTCAAGCAAAAAAATAGAGTATTGTGTGAAAGAGAGAGGGGTGAGATCAACGTTATTTGAAGAGCAGACAACGGAACAATATGAGAGCTGGAACACAATTTGGCGTCAGATTACTTACAGCGATATCCATCAAAGCACACTGTCCAGTCGCTCAATATCATTACTGTCAGCTTGATAAGCTTTTAAGCCAGAGATAACATCTTGATGTGGTTACACAAGTGGGAGGGGAGAGTGTCATTCTCATCGGTTTCTGTTGTGGCAATACTGATGGCGGATAATGGGCCTGGTCTCCTGACACATCTGAAGGATGAGGAAAATGTTTCATTACAAATAGAATTGACTAGTTTACCATTAACAAGCTTCAAACCCCCTCTCATCCATACAGAGATGATGACACTGCCTCAATTTCTGCATTCTTGGCATTGCTTCTAATCAAGAGTCTTGTGTTCTGGACGTGCTTTATGCAAACTTAATTAGGCTCCAATGTTTTTCCATGTTTACGGAGGGAATGCTGCAGCCCCAACTGTGGCTTCTCATCAGGCATGTTGATTTTGGGAAAACAACTTGGCTGAATGGTGAAGCTCACTTCAAAGGCGCCACACCTTCCTCTTTTCCCCTTAGTCTTGACTGAGAACGGTTTCCTCATCATGCATAACATACTCCTGCAACAGGAAAAAAATCAATCATGCATTGATATTGTGTGATGATTCAGCCTTATCTTTGAGATTAAATATCAGGGCCACATTGAAAGACAAGGGCTCTTGCAGCCATTAATTATAAAGAATGGAATCATGTCAGTTTTGAACTAATAAACCCGGCTGATTTTCAAGGTCAACGCCTTGTATGAGAGGACTCGTAAAGCAGGTACGCGATAGGCTGATAGCATAGAGTCAAAATTCAGGGTGCATAAAAACCTCACAAATTGAAAGCTGCAATATGAATTGAGTATCTGTATTTTTTTGACGTTCCTTAAATTCTCCTCTCCCTCATAACACAGGTTTATGCTAGAGTTACAACGATAATTAAATGATAGACATCTTATATGTAAGCTTGGGGCATATTCCTAAAGGTACCAAGGTATCTTAACTGTGAAGCCCTTTGCTTGGGTACAGATGAAATGAAATCCTGAATCTCCTCATCAGTCTTGCCTCCACATACCTATAAATTTGATCTGTGCCATCAGGGTGGACTGTGAAATCATGTGTCTGCACATCAAAGTGTGACCAGATTCAGTGTGCATACTAATGCTGGAGCATCACATGCCCTGAGCCATAGGAAGGGAGAGAGGGGTGATGGAGAGAGAGCGAGAGAGATGGAGAGAGACAGACAGACAGGGAGAGAGAGAGAGAGACAGACAGACAGACAGACAGAGAGAGAGAGAGAGAGAGAGAGAGAGAGAGAGAGAGAGAGAGAGAGAGAGAGAGAGAGAGAGAGAGAGAGAGAGAGAGAGAGAGAGAGAGACCATGAAAGCTGCAATGAGAAAATCTCCCTCAGGCAAAGAAATCTTGGAAAAGGCACTTTGTTTTGACATTTTCTGAAAATTTTACCCAAGAGAAATTTTAGGTTAAATACAATTTCCATGTACCTGGATATGATAAAAGTATGCTTCAGTGTACCTTTTATGATGCTGGCAACTACCACTCATCCATAGCTTATACTTGCAAAAACATCCCCCCCCTCCCAAAACTACATCTACTGTGGAACAGGCCCTCCTGTTACAGGACCAATGGCAGCAGTCACTGTCCGTATCCTCTTTATCCATCATATCTGCTGCATCATTTCCCTGGTCATTGCCTGTGTACTGGGTGGTGCTCTAAGTCATGACTGTGGGATCAAAGATGGGAAATAAGTGATTGTCTCCTAGCAGACAGAAGGCCTTGCTCCACAGGCAATGAAGATAAGGGTCGCTTTGCACCACTTCAATAGCTCTCTCTCTCTCTCTCTCCTCTCACTCCATCCATCCATCGCTCTCCAAGGTAGGTCAAAAGAAAGATCCTGTCTGGCAGCTCATTCCTCACTCTGATGAAGCCGCTTGTTAGTGGGACTCATCAACTCCTCTCTCGCTCTCTCTCTTTCAGGCTTTGGCTCTCTGCTTTTTTTTTTCTCTGTCTCTCACACACTACACCCACAAACTGCAACCTCTGTCTTTCACTCTAGTGCTTGTTTTGGCTTTTTCTGGTCTCTGTCTCTCACTCTCTCTCACTCTCTTGCTCTCTCTCTCTCATTAAGGGCATCTCCACAGGCAAGTACTACTACATCTGACCAGTTTGAACTCTTGTCTTGCATGGGGAGGTCAGTTCACATTGTGGATGAGTTCTCATTACTCCAAGTCACTGTCCAGAGTTCACTTGGGTCATCGGAGAGGGCAATATAGTACAGCTAACCCCACTGGCAGGCTAAGAAAGGCCTCTAAACAACAAATTACCTATCAACATGTGATATGTACCTGTTGCAATAAAAATGAACCAGGTGGGAGTCAACAAAAAATAACTATAAATGCACACACAGAAGAATTAAGGACTCTTAGGCTATGGTAATTATCGTAGGTTATGGCAATTATTGCAGTCAAGTTAGACAGATGATGGAGGTGCTCAGTGCCATGTTGATAGTATGTGTATGATATACGTATGTGTGCATGTGTATGTATGTATGTATGTATGTATGTATGTATGTATGTATGTATGTATGTATGTATGTATGTATGTATGTATGTATGTATGTATGTGTGTGTGTGTGTGTGTGTATGTGTGTGTGTATGTATGTATGTATGTATGTATGTATGTATGTATGTATGTATGTATGTATGTATGTATGTATGTATGTATGTATGTATGTATGTATGTACACTACCGTTCAAAAGTTTGGGATCACCCAAACAATTTTGTGTTTTCCATGAAAAGTCACACTTATTCACCACCATATGTTGTGAAATGAATAGAAAATAGAGTCAAGACATTGACAAGGTTAGAAATAATGATTTGTATTTGAAATAAGATTTTTTTTACATCAAACTTTGCTTTCGTCAAAGAATCCTCCATTTGCAGCAATTACAGCATTGCAGACCTTTGGCATTCTAGCTGTTAATTTGTTGAGGTAATCTGGAGAAATTGCACCCCACGCTTCCAGAAGCAGCTCCCACAAGTTGGATTGGTTGGATGGGCACTTCTTTGAGCAGATTGAGTTTCTGGAGCATCACATTTGTGGGGTCAATTAAACGCTCAAAATGGCCAGAAAAAGAGAACTTTCATCTGAAACTCGACAGTCTATTCTTGTTCTTAGAAATGAAGGCTATTCCATGCGAGAAATTGCTAAGAAATTGAAGATTTCCTACACCGGTGTGTACTACTCCCTTCAGAGGACAGCACAAACAGGCTCTAACCAGAGTAGAAAAAGAAGTGGGAGGCCGCGTTGCACAACTGAGCAAGAAGATAAGTACATTAGAGTCTCTAGTTTGAGAAACAGACGCCTCACAGGTCCCCAACTGGCATCTTCATTAAATAGTACCTGTTAGAGCCTGTTTGTGCTGTCCTCTGAAGGGAGTAGTACACACCGGTGTAGGAAATCTTCAATTTCTTAGCAATTTCTCGCATGGAATAGCCTTCATTTCTAAGAACAAGAATAGACTGTCGAGTTTCAGATGAAAGTTCTCTTTTTCTGGCCATTTTGAGCGTTTAATTGACCCCACAAATGTGATGCTCCAGAAACTCAATCTGCTCAAAGAAGTGCCCATCCAACCAATCCAACTTGTGGGAGCTGCTTCTGGAAGCGTGGGGTGCAATTTCTCCAGATTACCTCAACAAATTAACAGCTAGAATGCCAAAGGTCTGCAATGCTGTAATTGCTGCAAATGGAGGATTCTTTGACGAAAGCAAAGTTTGATGTAAAAAAAAACTTATTTCAAATACAAATCATTATTTCTAACCTTGTCAATGTCTTGACTCTATTTTCTATTCATTTCACAACATATGGTGGTGAATAAGTGTGACTTTTCATGGAAAACACGAAATTGTTTGGGTGATCCCAAGCTTTTGAACGGTAGTGTATGTATGTATGTATATATATATATATATATATATATATATATATATATATATAGCTGGTCAACAAGGACCAGAAGACAGCAGTAGTGATCGATGTAGCAATCTTGAGCTATGGCAACATCAGGAAGAAAGAGCGTGAGAAGTTAGAGAAATGCCAAGGACTGGGGGAAGAACTACTATTTGGGATGTGGAGGGCGAAATCCACAGTAGTCCCAGTGGTAATAAATAGGAGCACTAGGGGCTGTGACCCCTAAACTGGGAGAGTGGCTCCAGCAGATTCTATGAACAACATCTGAGGTCTCTGTCCAGAAGAGTGCAGTCCTAGGAACAGCTAAGAGACTGCAAAGAACCCCCAAACTCCCAGGCCTCTGGTAGAGGACCTGAGCTTGAGGAAGACAAACACCACCCGGAAAAGGGTGAGAAGGAGATTTTATATATGTGTACACTTATGAGCCAAAACATTATGACCACTCACAGGTGAACCAAATAATGATCATTTCCTAACGAGGTCACATGTTAATTAGATGTTACTTTAGATTAGATTAGATTCGATGGTAAGAAAACAATCAGTTCTTGTAGTCAACGTGTTGGATGCAGGAGAAATGGGCAGGAGTAAAGAGCTGAGTGACTTTCACAAGGGCCAAATTGTTATGACCAGATGACTGGGTCAGAGCATCTCTAAAACAGCAAGGCTTGTGGGGTGCTCCTGGTCAGCAGGGGTGAGTATCTTCTGGCAGTGGTCCAATGAGGGACAAACCACAAACTGGCGTCAGGGTGTTGGGCACCCAATGCTCATCGATGTGCGAGGGCAGCAAAGGCTGTCCCATCTGGTCCAAACTGACAGAAGGTCAACTGCAGACAAGTCACAAATTTTTTTAATGATGTTTAAGGGAGGAATGGGTCACAGCACACACTGCTGCGTATGGGGCTATTTAGCTGTGGGCCAATCAGAGTGCCCATGATGAACCCTGTCCACCATTGAAAGCACCTACAATGGGCACACGAGAGTCGGAACTGGACCTTGGAGCTGTGGAAGAAGGTTGCCTTGTCCGATGAGTCCGGTTTTCTTTTAGATTACACGGTTGGATGTGTACGAGTGTGCTGTTTACCTGGGGAAATGATGGCACCAGCATGTACTGTGGGAAGACAATAAGCCAGTGGAAGGAATGTGATGCTTTGGGCAATGTTCTACAAGGAAACCCTGAGTCCAGCCATTTATATGGACTTCAATTTGACATGTGCCACCTACCTAAACATCATTGGAGACTAGGTACACCCCTTCATTGCAATGGTAAAGTGGCCTCTTTCAGCAGGATAATGCACCCTGCCACACTGCACACATTGTTTGGGCATGGTTTAAGGAACATGATGAAGTGTTCAAGGTGTTGCCCTGGCCTCCAAATTCTCCAGATCTCAATCCGATTAAGCATCTGTGGGATGTGCTGGACCAGCAAGTCTGATCCATGGCAACTCTACCTCGCAACTTACAGGACATGAAGTATCTGTTGCTAATGTTTTCGTGCCAGATACCACAGGACACCTTCAGGGGTCTTGTAGAGCCCATGCCTCAGCGGGTTGGCGCCGTCTTAGAAGCACATGGAGGACTGACAGCATATTTGGCAGGTTGTCATAAGCATATATATATATATATATATATATATATATATATATATATATATATATATATATATATATATATAATCCAGGAAGTCAAGTAAATTCTTTATGAGACAGTACAAGCCTGTTTCATGCCATAAGCAATCATCTGTCAATAAAGCTACTCGAGGAAAGGACATACCATTTACTGCCTCGTCATGCATATCACGTGCACAATGTCCAATGGGAAAGGGAGAGGTGCAACAAACAAAAATTCAAAAACACGTGATCGCTAACGGAGGTGAGACATAAAAAAAAAATACATGTTTTTTTTTTTTTTGCTTGATGCTGTTGTGTAGGGATGTTTTTTTGATTAATTTTATTATCGGGTAATCTTTGTACATTAATTTTCACATTATTACTCTGGTTAGTCAACATCTATGCAGACTAAATGGAAGAAAATCCAATAACGATATTTACCAGCTGTTTCTTGCACGCAAATCAATTTAGAGTGCAGCTCTCAAGGCTCAGCAACAGATGGTGGATTGCAACAAGACGAGAGAAAATCCTCAGTAGTTACTGTGGCAATCCTGTGTTTATCTCCATAGACTCCTCTGGAAAAAGCTCCTTTATTTGCCCATTTTCTGAGCTGATGCAATTTCCTGACAGCTAACTAACTCTGTTCCAAAACAGATACAGAACACTCATTCATTTAACAGCGCACAATGGGAGCTTGTTTGAGTGAGTTTAAAAGGTTTCCTATCTTTCTCTCTCAGAGAGTTGTCATTGCCTTCACAGATGCCTACTCTTTTCAAAACAGAAATGTCCACAGACCCGCCCGCTTTCTTTCTTTTTTGAATTTTTTTTAATTCCGCCTGCTCCTTTTGAAATTTAATTAATCAGTTTCACACTTGGCACGTGGCCTCTTGAGAACGGCTGATTTTTGTTCGCGTCATAACTGAAACTCACCACTCCTCCGCAAGACCTACACAAAAACGACGGTTTCAGCTGGACAGCTAAGATAAGAGACGAAAAGGGCAAGACGCAGAATGTCCCTGTGTTGCGCTGTTTGGTGAGGTCCAGTCTCATACAGCCTCCCCAAGTCTGTCCTGTCCTGAAGTATAGCGGCATTGCAGGAGGTCTTGCAGAGAAATCTCGGTGGCGGGAGATGGTAAATGTATGTCAGCCTTGCTTAAAGCTGCCATGTGTAGAATTGTTATGTGATGGTACCACCCTCGAATATCTTGTGATTGCACATATGTTCATCTGTAGAAGAAATTCACTGTGAAAATTGGTTTATTATGCGTTTAGCTTTCACCATGTCCCCGGGCTCAAAACCCTGCCAATAATGCCATTGTTAAACACACCAAAATCTGTGATCCGTCAGATTATGCGACCCCATGCTATTTTGGCCATCCCCCAGATGTCGATCATAATCTTAATCAAACCTGTGTTTAAAATGAACCGTCTCCACCTAATGGCAAACCTTAATCGTATCTAACTACCATGTACTTAGCTGAAATAGCCTGTTTTAAAAGCAGGGTCAAATAATCTGGTGGGTCAAAGAAATAGATTGGTGGGGCATGACATTTTGGCCAGATGGTCACTCATCGGCGAGAGCTCATAGAGCTGGCTTTCTTCTAAACATGCAAGCAAAATACCGATGAGGATCTCAAATTGTGTATTGTCTTATATTTTTTTCTGGGCAAGTGTTGACTGTGTGTGTTTGTGTGTGAGGGCATAGTGTATTTAGCCAAGTAAGCAACGTGTACAGCTAGTTAGTTATGTCGCTAATTTAGCTAGCCTTTTTTTTTTTTTTTTTTTTTTACTTTTCCCTGTTTTTCTCCCCTATTGTACCCATCCAATTACCCCAATCTTCTGAGCCGTCCCGGTCGCTGCTCCACCCTCTCTGCCGATCCAGTGAAGGCTGCAGACTACCGTATACCTCCTCTGATATGTGTGGAGTCGCCAGCTGCTTCTTTTCACCTGACAATGAGGCGTTTCGCCAGGAGGATGTAGTACATGGGAGGATCACACTATTCCCCCCAGTTCCCCCTCGCCCCTGAACAGGTGCCCCGACCGACCAGACGAGGTGCTAGTGCAGTGACCAGGACACATACCCACATCTGGCTTCCCACCCGCAGACACGTTCAATTGTGTCTGTAGGGACGCCCGAAAAAGCCGGAGGTAACACAGGGATTTGGACGGGCAATCTGATTTTGGTTGACCCAAGTTATCCAAAAAAAATCCCTTAAATATTATTACATTGTGGAAAGCTGTCATTAGCAATAAAATGAATAGTGCCATGAAGTAGTATGACAGTATTCACAGTGTTTCGGGCCCAGGGATACAGAAAACTGAAACTAAACATAGAACAAACCAAATTTCCCCATCAATTTCAAATTCTCCTGCTGACAAAAATTCAATCACAGGATATTCGGGGATGAAACAATCACATAAAAAGTCTACATATACTGGCTTTAAAAAAAAGTAAGCATGGCAGATGAAAGAGGTGAACGGGAGAGAAAAAGGCAGTTGGATAGAGAGATGGAGGGAAGACACTGCTGGAAAGGAAACCCACCATACCGTTTTGTCTCATCAAACATAGCACATCCCCTGTTTTCCTCTTTCTTAATTGAGTGTAGGTCTCTCTCTGACCTTGTCTTAACTTTGACAACTTGTCTTTTTTTTAGCAAACAGTGCAACAAAACTTTTCCCTCTCCACTTAATTGTTCCTCCTTTAGGAGATAAACAGTAACACTAATGTGGGTCAGCTCTGTTGTAATACCTGAATCCTTTTTCAATCACAAAACTATTGATGTGCGATCTAGCTGCCCGGAGGGCCGCTGAAAAACCCTTTAATTAAAATAGGCTGCCTCACATCAAAACTCAAAGAAACCATTAGACGCTCATCAGTAATATAATCAATGGGAAACGAGAGGGGTGCTTCTCTTCTTCCCTGACTCAAACTCCCTTGAAACACACACACACACACACACACACACACACACACACACACACACACACACACACACACACACACACACACAATAGAAAAAAACAATCTGGAGAAGGCCCAACAAGGAGACAAGAGAAGCGCTTGACATTAGTCTGCAAGATTCCTCCTCAACACTGTCAAACAATGTTCACTGTGTTGTGCTTTTCAAATGCCACAGACTTGAAAGTGACACTTTCATAGTGTAGTAGTCTATTCCGTTGCCTACCAACACACGGATCGCCGGTTCGAATCCCTGTGTTACCTCCGGCTTGGTCGGGCATCCCTACAGACACTGGATGTGGGTATGTGTCCTGGCCGCTGCTCTAACGCCTACTCTTTGGTCGGGGCGCCTGTTCAGGGGCGAGGGGGGAATTGGGGGGAACAGCATGATCCACCCATGCACTATGTCCCCCTGGTGAAACTCCCCACTGCCAGGTGAAAAGAAATGGCTGGCAACCCCAAATGTATCAGAGGAGGCATGTGGTAGTCTGCAGCCCTCCCCGGATCAGCAGAGTGGGTGGAGCAGTGACCGGGATGGCTCAGAAGAGAGGGGTACAATTGGGGAGAAAAAGGGGGAAATCTGACATGTCTAATTCCCTTTTCTGCTAAAGTTCCACCATTGCATGACCCCTACAATGATTGGGAAGGGTTCAGGCTCTGCATGCGTCCTCCAATACATATAGATGCCAGGTGACTGCTTCTTTTCACCTGCAGGTTTCTCCAGGGGAATTTAACACGTGTAGGCTCATGCAATTTCTGCCAGATCCAACTACACCACCTCTAGGAGTCACTATTTACAATGGCAGGACACTTTACCTCATTAGCAACATCAGGGTTTAAACCATAAGTAAAGCAGAGGATAGCGTCAAAGGGCTTCATGCGACTTGGTTGTGTCACTGCATTGTAAAAAGAATTCAGCTGGCTAATATGCTCGGCTTTTAGGTGATGATTCAGTGTTGCTGCATCAGAAATCATTTAGTTTGGCACACTACACTGTGCAAAGACTCTGGCTTTAGGTGTCAAGCATGTCTGAACAAAGCCAAGTCTCCTTGTCATACCATAAGTCATCACCATGATATCGGAGAGCATATGGATGTACTCATTAGGATAACTGTGTTTCTTTGCCACAGGGCTACCGTCTACATAGCCAGTTAATGAGCTGAGCTGGCAGCACAAGGAGGCTCTTGTATGCTGGGAAGAAGAGGCCAAAGTTAGGCACTCATAGTAGAGCCCTTCTCTTTCAACATGTATAGCTGCACACTGCACGGCATGCAGCGCTGGCCCGCAGCAGCGCGCTGTTCACTCAGTGTTAATGAATCAATCTATTTCTTCCAGATAAATCACAATGAACGCCTCGCAACGACCGACTGTCACCATGATGAATTCCTTCATTTCATGTAATAAGCTGGCTGGGAAGTGATTTATCCTTGGCGTGCAGGCGGGTATATACGGCGGTGGACAGAGGCGAGAGATACGAGACGATGTGTAATATGTCATTGAAATATTTCCCATACAGTCAGTGAATAAGGCTGAGCCACGGGGAAAAAACATTAAAGCCTAAAATACAGTTGATATTGGAGGATTTCACTCAATCGCCGGTCGAAGCAGCCGTACGGGATGTTCTATTGAATGGCTGCTCTCGTCTGGCACTATTGGTTCCCTGAGTCAGGCTGTGGGGAATAGTATATTCCCAGACAGTGCCAGACTGCTGACATTTTGTTAGAATTATGCACTGCACCTTTTCAGAGCTCCTCACTTTCCCCATGACTTGTATCACCGAGTAGGAGGGAGATAAGAGAGTGTAAGAACTACATTCTAATGCTATTGATTGCTTTTGCTCTGCCATGCGCCAGAGTCAAGATTAAGAGCTGTTGTGATTTATTTAATTATTTATTTTTTAATGCAGACCTCCTCTCTGGTTAAGTAGCAGACATTCTGTTGTTAATCGATTTAAACCACTGTCAAGCTCAAAGCATGAGAGGCTTCTCCGGGTTCGTGTTGAAGAATTCACTCGAATGTTAACAATTTATTCTTAAACCTCACTTACTGACACTGTTGTTGGATTGAAGTCAATCTGCAATTCGACCCCACAGTTTGTCAAGGATAATTATGGAAACACAAAGTATATGGCAGTTGAAACTTCATGGAATAAATGTAGCAAACGTGTGATGCTTAATCTATCGTTTATCACGTTTATGTTCATGCTATTCAAATAATCATAATTAGTGAACTTTGGAAGACTGTATCTCTTTAAATACGAAAAAGCTCAGTAAGTATTAAAAGTTTTCCTTTTTGTTAGTGTACATTTGCATAACTGAATATTGAGATGTTTATGACACTTAATGGATCCCTGATAATAATGGTGATAAATTGAACTGGGTATGCAAATGGTTCTGTAAGTCTTATGCCAACTAAAGTACTTCAGTTAAGCAGCCCCCCCTTTTTTTTCTCTCCCCAATTGTAGTTGGCCAATTACCCCACTCTCTGAGCTGTCCTGATGTCTGCTCCACCCCCTCTGCCAAACCAGGGAGGGCTGCAGACTACCACATGCATCCTCAATACATGTGGAGTCACCAGCCGCTTCTTTTCCCCTGACAGTGAGGAGTTTTGCCAGAGGGACGTAGCATGTTGGAGGATCACGCTGTTCCCCCAGTTCCCCCTCCCCCACGAACAGGGGCCCCGACCAACTAGAGGAGGTGCTAATGCAGCAACCAGGACACATACCCACATCCCGCTTCCCACCCGCAGACACAGCCAATTATGTCTGTAGGGACACTCCCATCCAAGCCGGAGGTAATACAGGGATTCAAACCGGCGGTCCCCGTGTTGGTAGGCAAGGGAATAGACCACTATGCTACCTGGATGCCCTAAGCAGCTCCTTTGAGAATGGTTTCCATAACTGTTGAATGCTGGCGCAAAAAAAACCCAAAACAAAAACATATTGTCATTCTAATCGTCTCTCCACATGCAATGAAAAGTGTTTTGCTGCAAGTTCTAAATGCTCGTCCCTCATTTGATACAGTCGTAACTTTCTCAATTATTCTTTAGCCAAAGCTGAAAGTTCCCATGTGATCATTAGAATTAGCCCCTGAAGAGCTGTTTATACCTGCTCACCTCCACATCCCCACCTTAATGGTGCTATCTGATAATTAATTAGATATAAATGGAATGTTCCTGTAACTTATGGGAGGTAGAAATCCAAAGGTGAAGTGAAAGGATGAGCTTTAATGACTTGGGCTCGGTGATAATCATGGAGCTGTCACTGTTTGTTATACGGTCAGATTGTGTGCGTGTGTGTGTGTGTGTGTGTGTGTGTGTGTGTGTGTGTGTGTGTGTGTGTGTGTTCTCATATATTCTAGTCTCCACTTTCCCGTCATGGTTCCCCAGACCCCAGCTTAAGCTCTTAATATGCGACTATGGTGTCGTTTGAGTTCAAAGGTCACCATTTAATTATACAGTCACAAATCCTTAATTTTCAATTATGATGGCGCCAGGGAGCTCACCTTGAAGAAGGACGGCCAAGAGACAGGTCTGTCCCTGGAACAGAGCAGGAGGAGGCAGAATGGGGGAGGATGGGGGGGGGGTCCCTTATAACCTTTTGGAAATGCCTTTTTTATAATGGTGGAGTTTAGCAGGTATGGTTGATTTGCATGGAGTAGTGGCATAATAAGGGCCCTGTGCTGCCTTCCCTTGTTAATGCTGTCTTGGGGGCAATGTGGCAGGCAGAGGTCAAGGCTTCATGGAACCTCCCTTTGCTTGGGGCAATTAGTGTACACACAAGATATACAAACGCACACACTCAAACAGCCACACAGATATAGAGCAAAACACACACACACACACATTTAAAACTATAAAGGGCGGGACTCTCCAAGTTTCCGGAATTGGCAGTGATTTAGTTGATAGATGGAGCTGCACCCTGTGCGCCCAGTCACTGAAAAATGAATAGGAGGATCTAATATAATGTATGCAAATCTTCTTCTTCTTCTTCTTCTTTCAGCTTTTCCCCTGTTTTTAAGGGGTCGCCAACCCAGATTTTACAGTTTCCATCAGGACCCTGTGAGGGCACAGCACCAATGCTGGCCATTGTTAATGCGGGCCTCGACTGATCCGGTATGGTTTTGTCAAGCTGCACACTGAGTTGGCAAAATCTTACATCGGATGCCCTTCCTGACACAACCACTAACCCTATAGACCATAGGGTTAATATAGTGTATGCGATGTAGGAATAAAACAAGTTGAGGGAGCATTACTTGTCCATAACAATTTGAGCCATGTCTGGATTACTTTTTATCTCCAACTCATCTATTAATTTACTCCAATGATCAAACACGTACCCAACAAAATTCTAGTTTTGGTGTAATGCCGGTGATACTCTATTTTTTTTTAACTTGATCATTCCTTCAGGTCTTTTCTTTGACACAGTAGATGAACAAGCGGAGCTGGTGCTTTAGCTTTTTTCCATGACTGCGAATTGTGTTTGTTTAAAACGCTCTAATGTGCCACGTAAAACGTATAATTTCTTGTGCGCACCTACACTTTTGCGCCATTGTGCTGGCTGTACACAAGCAATTACATGGAAAGATCCAGGTGGTCTCATATTACATAGTGTGTTTCTCTGAGACATGGTGAAACTGACTCACCCTAATAGCACTTTCTATTGTTGTTTTATCATGAAAAAGTCCACCTATACAGCTTTAAACACACACCCAAATCACAAATATCAGCGTGTAGAGAATCACTATGTAGAGAATGATTTAAACCCGCTGTGATGAATGTCCATATCATAGAAGACTAGGACTCCCTCTCATTTCAGATGACTGAGTGTTGAATGAAAGAGAATTAGATCTGGAACGTGAGAGACTGAGAAGCACTGATTCCATCTGGAAGCAACAGAAGAGTGGCAAGGTTGCACAACTATTGTTTGAGTCATTTTTCAACACACAGTTTTCACTATGGGAGGTTAGACTATAACGATGTACTATGTTTGAATTAAATTTAAAGGAACTCACTCCCCTGTCAAGTGATGGATCATACAATTATCCCCAAACCCTTTGCAAGTTCACTGGTTCGCTCAGCCACATTGGCAGCTTCATGAGCATCCAAAATGCCAGGAGTGCCGGTTTGCTCAAGTGTTCGACTTTTTACACGGGACCAAGAAGTTGTGACATGTCTCTAGCAGAGACGGAATGGAATTGTAATTTGTGATATTGGGCTGTACTACAAATAAAATTCACTTGACTTAACTTAAATTGATAATTATTTGAATTGCGCATGTGTGTCTGTGGCTAATTTTGCAAACTCCTGATCCTATAAGCCTATTTTATTTATTCATTAATTTATTTATTTTTGTGCATAGTTATGACTGTATGATGAAAAACCTGCCGTGGTTGCGGTGAGTAAAATCCTTCAAAAACATTTGTTCTCTCTATCGCCACTCGCTCTCCCCATTCACTCTCTAGCTCGCTCGACCAACGCTGCTCTCCGTTGCTGCCCGATCTGAGTCAACCGTGCGAATGCGCGACTCACATCTACGGTTGAGTCAGATCGGGCAGCGCTAGTGTCAAAACCAAAACATCATGTATTCGGGTGTGAGTCTTGAAAATAAACGAGAAGTCGGTCGTATTTCGCAAGCCAGCAAATCATTCACCGCTCATCTCAGCACAGGAAAACTGGAGGAATACCGGATGAACCAGGAATAATTTGCCTTATTCATCTCGCCACCACGCAGAAGTGCCATAATCTCCAATGTTAAAACTCCACTATAAAATGCAATTTCAAGAGTAGGATTCTTCAGAGTTACAGCTGGAAATCATCTCAGTAGCCACAATAGAACATTTCCCCTGGCTGAGCTATGTTTTCTCTTTGTTTTATGAGCGAAAGTCAATCAGCAGAGCAGCCATTTGCCTTCATTCATTATATGTCATGAAAACCACGACAACTGAACATATCTGAAGTCTTTTAATAAGGGCGTTGAAACTATGATAGTCGGAGCTCAGTCATTTCATGTCAGATTTGGGGACTTTCTTGTGAGGGTCTGCCCAGTAGGCTGCACATCCACAGACTGACAGGCAAAACTTTTTTAATAGGTAGATTTTTTTAGCTTGAGTTCTGCATATTAAAAACCTTTTTCCCCATATTTCCCATTCAATCGACTTGGGCGACACGCAGAAGTTTAATAATGGCAGGAAAAACACTGGTTTTCTATCTGTGTGTGCGTGCATTTCCCTTCTCCCGGTAGGTTAAAAAAAAAGGGGGGGGTTGTTGCCAGTCTTAACACCAGAGATGGAGGCATACGCCTGGCAGAGATCTGCACTCCACTGAGTTCTCCCCTCTAGTTTTGTGTCGCTGTTGTTTTGTGTTGTGTTTTGTGTTGCTGCACAATGGCAGCCCATAGACAGCCCTCAGCAGCAGCCTTCCCTCTGAGCAGTTGGCATTGCAGAGCCCAATCAGCGGGACAATTCCATACAAACAAATAAACAACTCAACTGCTAAACTAAGCTCACTACCTTCTTATATTTCTCACTCTACTTCCTATTTCTTTTCTTGACAACTTTTCCAGCCAACTTCACTTGCACTCAGCTTGCCATAATGGATTGAGATTGAAATACACCTCTTCCATTTTTTCCCTCCAAATATTTACCTATTTTTGGTACTGGGAGAGCCTGTTTTCTTCCACTGAGGGCAGGCAGGCAGGCAGGCATTCTCCACTTGTTCCTTTTGCTGGGTGCACTTGCCCATAAGGATAATGCATAGGGATAGGAAAAACAACTTTCTCTTAATTGTTGAATGTAATTCCTTCTAATCTGTTTGTTCAACTCAAATTCTGCTCATTTATCGGATGAAATTACCAGCCAAACTGGAAAGACAGAACATAATAACTTAATTCGCACAGAAGTACAAAGTACAGAGCATGGGGGGACTGACTGGGTCCACATGTGACACAATAGTGAGTCAGCTAAAGAGACTGGAGGTTGCTTCTGTTATTTGCCTTCCCTTCCCTTCTCTCTCTCTCTCTCTCTCTCTCTCTCTCTCTCTCTCTCTCTCTCTCTCTCTCTCTCTCTCTCTCTCTCTCTCTCTCTCTCTCTCTCTCTATACATATATATATATATATATATATATCTTTCTCCCTCTTCTCAACACTTAGACACACATACGCCTACACACAGAAACACTGTATCAGTACACAACAGCCTATGATAAATGCGACCCGCATACAGTCAGCCAAATAGCTCTGGTTGAGATAGTACTGCTAACAGAGAGCTACCTTGGCTCATGCTTTTTGAAAAAGGTTCAAGCCAATAGTTTAGAGATTAGGTGTTCTGATGGGAAATGGACAATTCGTTCATTTTGCATGTGTGTGTGTGTGTGTGTGCACGCGTGCGAGCCAGAATTCCATGTGTGCGTGAGTGTTTGTCTTTCTGTGTGTTGCTAATTTCATGACAATATTTTTATTTTACTTTTATTTTCTTTCCTGGCTGAGTGAGGAGTCCTTGAGGCTTTGCCTTCTCTCTGGCACCAGGAACCTTTGCAGGACGTGCCAAACATCACCTAGGATAGACTGCCCTAGAATTGTCCCTAATAATTCTAAAGTGAGGAAGAATGGGGGATACGTCCATGATATCTGGCTGAGCGAGATTGGAAAAATAATAGATACTTTTTTTTTTAAGAGCTGTAATATTTTCATGAATCTGTCCAACCACAAACTGCAACACTGAGCATGCAACAATGCTTTTTAAGCTTGGATTGCATGTTAAAAGGTTTTTTTTTAAAAATTGGAATTACAGTGGGGGTTGGAGGTAACGAGACAAGAAAGAAATAATATGGAGAGAATGGGAGAGTTGTTTGTATGCTTTTCAACAGAGTGATGTCCTGGGGGATGGGGGGGCGGGGGCAGAGAATATATATCCTGGGGTGCTTCCTCATTCACTTGCTGGGAGTTGAATAAGAGATTGTGCAGTGTGGAAGAGGACAGGGCAGAGTGGGTGATATGATGTGATATGTGAGAGAGATGCAGAGTTAGAGGAACTCCTTGTGCTTGTTCTCCCGAAGCCATGAGTTACAAGGCCATGTTTGCACAGCATTAATAAGCAATTGCCCAACAATGGAGAGCCAGAGTATTTACTCTGCAGACAAGCTGCATGATAATGGTAATGATGATGATAATAATAATAATAACAGCAGCCAAGCCTCATGAGAGCCCCCTTTTCAGTGGGCATTTCTTCAATAATTACAGAATGCATACCCATAATTCAACTCTAATGCATTTAGACAAATAGCGGGGGCTGGGAGGAAGGTTACACAACTGAGCGAGGCTAGAATCCCAAAATAAACCAGGCAGAGTGAGGATGAAGTTTCAGCATGTCATCCATGCATTGAAGAGATTAACCAGTAAAAAAAAGGGTAATAATAACGATCCTATGGGACATGGGGGGTCTCTGAAGATGTAAATGATGTCATTAGCTCCTGCGGCTAGTCGTCCTCTTGCCCTCTACACTGTCCCTGAGGCGACTCCAGATTGCTTCGACAAGGGCGCTTGTTTTGATCTCACGCCTGGCTTCTTCTGGCCTGTGATTGATGCAGAGTGCTCCCAGGCAGCAGCACTCATTGTTTTTAAGACCACATACCTGAGTTATGAATGTTTCATTCAGGAAACTAAATATGAACTGGCTGAGTAAAAACCTCCAGCCGAGCGTGGAGGAATGGAGGTTGAGACTGATGCATTTCAATGATGGTCTTGGTGAGGAATGGGGGCGCGAGTTAAAAAAACAAAAACAAATAGAGAGTAAGCACTACCAAATGCCACAACATCAGTTTATTGCGGCATGCTGGCCGCAACCTCACTCCTACCTTCCTTTTCCATTCCTTCTCCTCAGCCCTCTTTCCATCTGTCTCTCTCACTTACTCACTTACCCACTCTATCTTTCCCCCTCCATGTTACTACCTAGGCAAATGCTGCATCAAGCTCACCACAAAACCAGAGATCCACTTTTTGACAAAAGCAGCACAGCCAAATAGATCCATCTTGTTGACATGGGAGACGTGGGAAATAGTTTTCGCTGCAGTGACACGCTGGCCTGTCGCATCTGACTCCAGGGGAGATTTATCAATATAACATGTGCTGCAGTGGTGGCTGACAAGCCCTGCGGTGCCCCACTGCGAGCTCTGCCACAGGGGGGCTGCTGGAGAAAACCACAGTGTCACTGAGACAACAACAACTGACCCCACTCTCCCCTATTGATCTGACCAACCAACGTCCCCTCGCATGTCTCTTTAACCCTCCCGCCATTGCAGAAGTGCTGGAAAAGATGGAAGAAATAAAAATGGGGGATACAGGTATGAAAAGATGTCACATCTGCTGCAAAATAGCGACAGAGGCACAGCATGGTGCTTCACAGGAGGGTGCGCGGTCGCTGCTTTTCTTGGTTTGTGTTTCAGAGTTTACACTGTAGATGTCATGTGCAGTGTGCTGTGGTCACTCATCCTTCTGGCCCACTGTTTATCTCACCCATTTCTCACCCATTAAAAGCAAGCATGCATGCATGCATATGCATGTGCGTGCATGCACACACACTCATACACACACGCACACATACACACACAAACACACACAAACAGACTTTCCGGCCTCACCTCATATCTACACACAGTAGTTCCAGATGTCTTCAGCAGCACAGCAGCACTCTACAGTAAACAGATTATGACTTGTGGCGAACTGAGACACTAGTTGCTCAATGAGTTCACCAGGATGGTCTCCTTCTCTGCTGCGAATAAGAAGAGAGAAGAGTGTGTGTGTGTATGCGCGTGCGTGCGTGCATGCATGTATGTAATTGTATGTGTGTGGTGTTGGGGGCACAGAAAATGGAGCAGCAGACATCTAAAGTGAGTACAACAGATCCATGTACTCAGCCGTCAAGACTCTCCATATTCATTAAGTCATAAGTGTGTTTTAAGTACTTAAACAACGACAACACAGACAACAGACACTGTGAAAACATGGCCATTCACAGGGATTTAAAGACACTGGAGCCCTGAGGGGAGGAGCACATTTGACTTAGTTTTAAAAAAGGCACAAAAAAAAAAAGAAAGAAAAAAAAAAGAAAAAGAAAAAGAAAAAAAATGTAAAAAATGCACCAGGTTTAACTGTTAGGACAAATGGCTTTCTGTGGCTTACATCACTATTACATCATTTTTACCAGACACTCATTGAGTATTCATGGATTCTCCAATCCCCGCATTGTTAAAGTGGCCATAATCTTCCTCCTGTGCTTGCAACAATTGGAAACTATGGCGCACAATGCAATAACAAGAAAAAGGTCTGTGACATGTCTACAGTAAACAAACAGGCTTATTCATATTTCATGGAACATGGGATTTATGAACTGTGATGGCATCTATTATGCATTCTAATTCAATAACATCTTTAGGCGTACATGCATTCTTCATTAGCACAACATGAGCCTGAATATGTTAACAAATGCCATATTGAATTAGTTTTTTAGCAGTGGCCTACATATTGCTTTGGACAGTGTTTGCTAATGCACAATAGGGTACTGATTTGATGAGGGATAAGCTGCACAAAGAGGAAACTTTTTAAAAGCACCATGGCTGGCACCATGGCCATGACCCAAGTATTTTTTTAGGTCTTTTTTATTTTATTTATTTATTTTTTTAAGTCTTTTCCAACTGAATTTCTTGCGGCAGTTGAATTTCTGTATCAGTTGCCCACACTGTACTTGTTATTCTTGTATACTTGTATACCAAGGTTCTCCTTATTGGTCCAAATAAACTTGTCTCAGAAATGAAACCTTGCATTGGCCCTCCGGGCACCAATGTTAAATCCTACTCAAGAATTCTGAGTGTACTCTTTGACCAAAATCTGAATTTTGACCCACACAAAAACAAGCTTGTGCAAACCTACTTTTTTTTTAAAACTACAGAACATTGCGAAAATTAAATCAATGCCATCGACCAGTGATCTAGAATTATTAATCCAGACCTAATTTTTTTCACACTTTGACTACTGCAATGCTCTTTTCTCCTGTCTCAGCCATGCAGCCCTGTCCCACCTGCAACTCCTGCAAAACGCTGCAGCCAGGCTGCTAACCAATACCCACCGTAGATCCCACATCACACCAATCCCCGCATCCCCTCATTGGCTCCCCGTAAAATATAGAATAGACTTCAAGGCACTGTTTATCACATACAAGGCCCAACATCTTCCCCTTAATGCATATCCTTACTCTTGCATCCTTTCTCCACCTCTAGGCCACTCAGATCTTTCGAGCAGCGTCTCTTATTTATACCCCGCTCCCTCTGCAAATCCAAGGGTGATTTTGGGACTCAGTGCCCGTCACTCTGGAACAGTCCCCCCCCCCGCCACCATTAGATCGGCTGAGTCTGTAAACAGCTTTAAAAACATAAAGGGGCTGTAATTTATAATTTTCTGAATATAACTGTATATTTATTTTTCTGTATCTGTATCTTCTGCAGCACTTTGTTTTAAAATGTGATTGTGCTATATAAATAAACTCTTGCTGACTTCCTTCCTCCCTGTGTTAAAATTAACAGGAGCCACGTACGTGTGCATTCCTACCTACCTTGTACTGTAAGGCTCGACTATGTCCTCTTCACTTGTCTCTAGTAGCAGGTGGGGTGTTAGTGTATGGTGCAATTATGTGTGGGTGCTCAGTGAAGGGTGAGCAACTTTATTTGTAGAAGCATACAGGGCATTCATATGCTCTTTCCCCCCCTGCCTCTGCATCGCATGTGTGGGTGGGGGTGAGGTGACTGCTGGTCACTATGGGCACATGGCATAGGGTGGGCAGGCGGACATGATACAAAAGGCCTGGACACGTTGTTACAGGCACACAGGCAGTGTTTACAGCAAGAGGCTTACTGTGCAAAAGCTGACTCACTGCAAGCATATGGAATATACCACCACATGATACACATGAGCTGGTGCCCACAGCCCACGGCACACACAGTTCATTTACTATGAGTAGCATATTATCTGTTAAATGTAATCACAAACGGCGTCCGGGTAGCACAGTGGTCTATTCCGTTGCCTACCAACACGGGGATCCCGGTTCGAATCCCCGTGTGGCCTCCGGATTGGTCGGGCGTCCCTACAGACACAATTGGCCGTGTCTGCAGGTGGGAAGCTGGATGTGGGTGTGTGTCCGGTCACTACACTAGCGCCATCTCTGGTCAGTCAGAGCGCCTGTTTGGGGGGAAGAGGGAACTTGGGGGAATAGCATGATCCTCCCACGTGCTATGTCCCCCTGGAAACTCCTCACTGTCAGGTGAAAAGAAGTGGCTGGCGACTCCACATGTATCAGAGGAGGCATGTGGTAGTCTGCAGCCCTCCTCGGATCGGCAGAGGGGGTGGAGCAGCGACCAGGACGGCTCAGAAGAGTGAGGTAATTGGCCAGATACAATTGGAGAGAAAAAAATCAGAAGAAAATTAACAACAAAGGGTAGAATAGAATAGAATAGAATAGATACACTTTACACCTAGAACCTTAACAACAGCAGAGATATACAACTTGATCGATTGATTGATTGATCGATTGATAATAATCAAATATATATTACTTAGTTTCCACGTCTACTAACTTATTGTCTTGTTTTAACAAATTAGGCTGTTAATACTGAAGTAGGGTAGAAAAGAATGCTTCTCACAACAAACCCAAACAATTGACAGCAGAGTTTAACATTAACACATGTTGAATCTTTGAGTAGATTAAGGTCTATATTGTATGGTGCATACTAAAAAAACTATACATATGTGTTCCTCTCGCACTCAAAATGTTACTTGAATCATTTAAGGTTTTACTCGTAGAGCTGTACCAATAGCCACGGGGGGGGGGGGGACGGTTGAAGTCATGTAATAAGATGGAAGAGGAACGGAGTGTTGGGGAACGTTACTTTGTTTTTTGGATTCTCCTCAATTGTATCCGGCCAATTACCCCGCTCTTCCGAGCCGTCCTGGTTGCTGCTCCACCCTCTCTGCTGACCCGGGGAGGGCTGCAGACCACTACATGCCTCCTCTGACACATGTGGAGTCACCAGCCGCTTCTTTTCACCTGACAGTGAGGAGTTTCGCCAAGGGGATGGAGCGCGTGGGAGGATCACGCTATTCCTCCCAGTCCCCCCCCCCCCCCGAACAGGCGCCCCGACCGACCAGGACGCATACCCACATCCGGCTTCCCACCCGTAGACATGGCCAATTGTTCCTGAAAGGACGCCCGGCCAAGCTGGAGGTAACACTGAGATTCGAACCGACGATCCCCGTGTTACCACTATGCTACCCGGACGCCCCGAAGTATGTTACTTTTAAAAGTAACTTGCTACTGTACTACGTTACTGCTGTTAATGTAACTCATTACGTTACAGCATTACTTATTGAGAAAATTCATGCGTTGGAGTTCTTTCACGTTACTAAAACCCATTTGAGATTCCTTGCACATGTTGGTCATATTACCCCGAGGGGGCACATGGCCTACTGTACACCTAACTATTGACTCTACTGTCAGTGCACAGTCTAGTCTACAGCCCATAATTTGTACCTCTGTAGGCTAATAACAGGAATGACAGATGCAATATCCCCTTTACAGCTCTTTATTAACGATTTTGTTTAGTAAACATAAACTGAAGATACATACTGTAGATAACCAAGGGACAACCTTTTGGGGCAGCAGCGACCGAGGAGTTGCCTAAGAATTGTTGCTGCAATCACAAAAGAACATCTTCAGTTTCCAGGAAACGATAAACGATTCATTGGTTCAGTCAAACTGCAAAACAGGGCAACCACTCCTCATTTACACAAGTAAATCAACAAAAAGCAGCATGCAGTAGCCACGGGAGCGGCACATGCACATCTGCCACTCCAGGCGAAAACCAATTATGCCGCCCCCTCGATTTGCAACCTACCATACCAGCAACAACACACAGAGGCCAATATGCCATACACATAATGCAATGCTCGTGTGCTCAAACTGTCAACCATATTATCAAGGTGTGCATGACGCAATATGCGGGCATTTTGCGGCTCCATATACAAATAACGCACCAGGCAGATCTGCATAATAACTCCAATTAATAACCCGGTTCCATTATTCTTTACATCAGTCATGACAGCATGTATAGCTGTTTTCCAAATTGTCCAATTTCAGCTCCTCAGACTAAATAATACCAGTGCAAATCCCTCCCATACATCGGTTTCTCTTATGTGCATCAAACACAAACACGAAAAGTGCGCAAGCACGTGTCATCAGCAACTTAAACAATGACTAGAGAGCAAATTAAACTTCCCCTTAGAAGTGTACACGGTGGGCTTTCATCCCAGCAGAGGTCTTAACCGCATCCTCTATTTCTATTCTCCGTGCCAATTCATGCTGTATGGACATCGTTGCCGGCCCATTAAGTCTATCTTGTTTCATTGTACTGCAGAGGTAGTTTTTTGTTAGTTTCAACTCATCCAGACATGCTGTAGTATTTCCTTATCTGATTCCTCATATTACATATTTTATTTCTGGAAGACGATCGAAATTGGTGTCAGTCATAGGCTACCATTGCATGAAAATAAAAACAACTCGACCTCAACTTCATGCACATGAGTCCACCCAGCGCAACGCATACATATATTGTAACAACATTTTTTTTAATATTGTAACAACTTTTTCTCCCCGATTGTACTTGGCCAATTACCTCACTCATCCGAGTCGTCCCAGTCGCTGCTTCACCACCTCTGCCAATCCGGGGAGGGCTGCAGACTACCACGTGCCTCCTCCGACACATGTGGAGTCGCCAGCCCCTTCTTTTCACCTGACAGTGAGGAGTTTCGCCAGGGGGATGTAGCGCGTGGGAGGATCACACTATCCCCCCGAGCAGGCGCCCTGACCGACCAGAGGAGGTGCTAGTGCAGTGACCAGGACACATACCCACATCCGGCTTCCCACCCGCAGACACGGCTAATTGTATCTGTAGGGACGCCCGACCAAGCCGGAGGTAACACGGGGATTCGAATCGGTGATCCCTGTGTTGGTAAGCTATGGAATAGACCGCCACACTACCCGGGCGCCTCTATACGGTATATGTAAACAGTAACAGTAATAGATTGCTTATTTGAAATAGTAACCAAATACTTGATCACTTGAGTCGCAAAACAACTGTGTTAGGTTATTCGTTACAACAAAAAAAGTAATCTAAGTACTCGACACTGATGATTACATTTAGGCTTGAATGAGTGTACGCCTCATGGCCTATGTACTGAAGTGGTTACGGGTCTGTGGGGTCGGGACGCAGGGTATGGGATGAATACAATATCATTTCAAAGGAACACGGTCATGATATCCTTGGGGCAACACCGTGGCCCGTCTCCGTTCCTCGGTGTGTCGTGTTCCAGCAGAGCCTCCCTTTCTTCTGCCGCCACAGAATGAAAGGATTGGAAAACAGGATTTGTTACATTTTTCGAGACTTGCAGCCACGGCAGATATAATTGCAAAAAATAGCATGTCATTGTGAAATGAGGAGGAGAATCAACCTGCAATTTTAGCCATCAATAAAGCAATTTTTACCCTCCTCTCCCACTACTTTCCTTCTCCTTATTTTCCTCTCCTGCCAACAAAGAAAGGCTTTCAGCATCTAAAGAGTGGGAGAGCAGAATACACGCGTGGTGTGCCATCTAAATCAGAAACAGACTGTCTAATATGTGCACTCAAAATAGACCACGCCCACTCTGTTAGCAATGAGGGGATAACTTACACAGCAGAGCTCTCAACCACTCAGGTAGAGTATGTTCTAAGATGCTACCTTTTATATCTTTTTTACAATGAACAATTTTTTTAATGTTTTTCAAAGACAAAGACAGAACAAAATAATAATAAAAAGAAAATAAATAAATAAGCAAATCAAATTACCCCTCAAAATTCAGTAGCAATACCATATGCAGCATTCAATACACAATACTAACACTAAGATGCTACCTTAGGTCCACAGGATTTCATGCATGGCTTGATGATCTATGACCAGAAATAAGCAGGTACATGACAACTATTAATCATCACTGGTAAAAACCTAAACATATTATCTCATATGTCACAGTGTTTTTACCTCATTTCTAATCTTAAACATGTCCAATGAAAGGAACTGAATGAAAATCATTTGAAATGTCTGGTGCTGAAGCAAAGCACATTATGAATCACTATTAGAGTCGCGAGTCACTTTGCAAACTTTGCTTGGCTACGCTTTGAGGGCATCATCAGCTGCGAGATAATGAGAGATGAATTTTGGTTGCGATTGCAAAGTTTTCGCAATGTGGATGGATAGCCTTTGGGGGATGACGCCGTGATGACATCTTTCAAATAATAATTTGCGCCGTATAATCAGTGTACATGAAAGACAAACACTGAATGTACACCCAAAAGTTTAAATTGAAAAGCGGAAATTTTGGGATCATAGAGGGGGTAGACCTTTAATTACATTTTTCTTTTTTTTTTGGAGCTGAAAAAAATGTTGGTTTTGAGCTTTCCCACAGCACCTCTTTCCTTTTTGATTCCCACTCATTTCCCCCCTTCCTTTTTCAAAACGTGAGTGGGCAGGGGCAGACAAGAAAATGTTTCCCGGCGAGGAAAAGCCGTTTTGACTTGGTTGCATATCTGGTGTATCATGGCATTTTCTTGTCAGCGCAGCGTTAGAACATTGGCTGACAGGCAGTTAAAGGGTGATGTGGCTGCTGGCCATTTAAAGTCACCGTAAGGGAGTGTTGTCATGACCCAGCTGTATGTTTCCTCACCTCTTTAAACACATGGCCAACATCACCCAGGGGAATCAATTTTCCAAGTAAGGGCCTGACTCCTGAGACTGCTTGAGTGCACAGATAACCCACTGATTGACAAGCTACATGCCTACCCATACAACACATAGCCCATTGCATGGAGGTGTGTGTACATGTGTATACACACAAACACACACTCGAAAAGGAATTCAAATTTTTTTAATCAATTTAACTCGTAGAACTCTGGGTGATTCTCAACAGTCCAACCTCTCCCTGCCTTGACCGAACTGCGCACTCGGCCTCACTGCAGAAAGGGCACGACTTCCTTAGTTGTATGCAGCCTGAACCCTCCAGGTATTTGGCTCTCCTTTATCTGTTTGAAAAACCGTAGTCCAGTGGTATTCAACCATGTGCAATGGAAGCATATGCGCATGCAGCTTTTGATTCCAGCCCAGCGATACACCAGCTGACTAAACTACTTAGCAAATCTTCAACCAGACGGGAGGAGGAGTAATTACTGAGATCAGCTGATGTAGTGTTTGGTAGCTAAGAAAACCTTGAATATCAGCTGCACTAGTCATTTCAAATACCTCTTAAAACAGAACGCACAAGGATAAACAACACAAGGTGTTGCACTTGCAAACCGGCAAATTGCATGTATGGCATCCCTCTTCTTAACCTTTAAAATTCCCCTCGGCCTAATTTTGCTAACCCAACTTGGCTTCCCTCAAGCCATAAAGCTGGCGATGACCAGAGTGCAGTCATTAAAGGAGTAACATTCTGCAAACATCAATAAATGCCCAGAAGGCTGTTGGTTTGGGTCAATCATTCTAGTCAGTTAACGGTCTCCAAACAACAGGGCAAATTCATCATCGGGCCTAATCATATTGGGTGAGTCCGCAGTTCGCCTCAGAACAATAACCGCTAACAACATTAGCAGGAGTCTGGTAATATGATGTGATTTCCTGCAATCAGACAGAGGTGCTGATCGATGGCAGAGGTGAGCGGAGTATAATTCAAAGAAACCCAGCAATCCTGCACAGATTTTCCCACCTACACACACACACACATGCATGCATGTATACACTCACAGCCATTGGCTTAAAAAAAAAAAAGGAGAAGGGGCCTTTTGAAGGAGCTTGAGAGAGTAAGACTGAACAAAATGTCACTCTAGTTCAGCAAGAGAAGATTGCTGTTTTACCTTGTTTTTGTTTATTTTTGCTGTTTGGTGGAAATGAGCTCAACATGTTTTCCCTGATGGAAAAAGCAGCAGTTCTGGGGTAAACCGACTCAATTAACCTCAGTGAAGAAAAGGGCGACAGAAAGAGAGGAAAAAAAAATCTACAGTACACTCACACATCAATGCCTGCACAAACTCGCACATACATACACACACACACACTAACAACTTGCTGTGAACTGAAGTCAGTTATTTTTCTCCTTACAACCCTCATCCACCCTCCCGGGTCCCATTGGGTGCACATCACTTGT
This sequence comes from Lampris incognitus, assembly GCF_029633865.1. Classification (NCBI taxonomy): domain Eukaryota; kingdom Metazoa; phylum Chordata; class Actinopteri; order Lampriformes; family Lampridae; genus Lampris; species Lampris incognitus. The sequence goes on from NC_079212.1 coordinate 128,975,267, forward strand.
GGCAATTATTGCTGGGTTTGCAGTTGAATTGTGAGGAGCTCAGATCAGTTGCAGATCCCAGATAAACCCTCATTTTGCTCAACATGAAATAAAACTCTAATAATGGGGACGGGTAGTTTCCCACTGAGTCCACAAACGCGCTCTCTCTCTCTCTCTCTCTCTCTCTCTCTCTCTCTCTCTCTCTCTCTCTCTCTCTCTCTCCAAAGCCATGGCGGAGGGGCATGAATTGTAATTAGGCTGTCAATATTAATGCTACAGACTTGATCAGCCATGGACCCCCCCCCCCATTTGCAACTAGATGCAAGGCTGCAAGGCTAATTTTTCGATCTTGCTTTGAGGATAGATTTGAATAATTAGTATGAAATGCCCCTTTTTCCAGCTAGTTACAGCAACAAATTTAACTCACAGGTCAGTTCGTGAAATAGCTTCTTTCCTCTGTGAGACTGCAGAAGAGAGTGAAATCCAGACTAATGTTGCATCCAACAAGCATCGAATGTCTTCAAGGTGTTTTGAGATGGGAGTGCGCAAGCAAACAAGGATTACTGCACAATTTACACATCACTTTGAAGTGTAATGAACATCGCCACTGAAATGTAATATATTTTCAAGAAAACAGAAAGATATTCTAATGAGACTTTCAAGTAGGTTGCCGCGACACAGTTATTTATTGTTTTATTCATCTTACTAGTCATGCTTCAATCTGCCGAGCCCCTGGGCCTACTTGCGTCTCAGATGAGTAGTCCGGCACTATGCAGTCACTGAGCAGTAACGTCTTTGGATGTTCCTGTCTGCTCCATTGTGTTTAAGCTCTACTGGGCCCCACCACGTCCTCTGAGTGGAGAGGGGACAGCTCAGCAGGCTGTGTGCTCTGCCACCTCCCTGACAGCAAAGAAATGCTCCCTGGGTCCAGGCATCCCTTGCCCTCCTCCCTCTCCCCTACCACCATGTCCGGCCTCCCCTCAATGGCATCTCCATCCATATTCACAGCTTCCTTGTCATATCCACTTCTTTGCCACGTCAGCTACCCAGCCTCAGTGTCAGTCAGCTGTGGTTGGGTGACCAGGCGAGCTGAGAAAAGCTGAATAATGGGTACATTGTCTGAATTTGCTAATGAACAGAATATTGGGAGACAAGCACATAACAAGTGTGAATGTAACATTGGGGGAAAAAAACACAATATGGTGAAAGATCCCTCCATCCATTATTCAAGCCGCTTATCCTACTTAGGGTTGCGGGATGCTGGAGCCTATCCCAGCAGTCATTGGTAGCAGGCAGGGAAACACCCTGGACAGGCCGCCAGTCTAGCTGAGGGACAACACGGTCACACCAAGCGACAATTTAGTATGGCTGATTCACCTGACCTACATGTCTTTGGACTGTGGGAGGAAACCGGAGCACCCAGAGGAGAGAACATGCAAACTCCACACAGACGACGACCTGGGATGACCCCCAAGGTTGGACAACCCCGGGGTTCAAACCCAGGACCTTCTTGCTGTGAGGCGACCGTGCTAACCACTGCACCACAGAGCTGCCCATGGTGAAAGATGACGATTAAAAAAAAAGAAATAGAGAATGTTTCCCATCTCTCTCAATGGTAATTATTTGTGGCACCCTGCAATCAAAACACCCTATAATTGTTATCATAAAAAGTATTATGAAACACATCAAGGAGGTGTTTAAATCTATTCACAGGATGTTAGCTTTTCGTTTGGAGACATTTTGCCATTCATCTGGACGGCTTCCTCAGGTTTTGACACCAGGTGGAGAAACCTTATTATTCATCCCAATGGTTTTGCAATGCCTACTTTAGAAAGAGGACATGAGTGGGGACAGCCATTCAGAGCACATGTTCTTTTGGCTCGCTGTGCATGTGACATCACTCATCCGGGCCACCTAAACATTCCCTGAACAGCACCAGGGAGGTGACCCCTCTCACATCTTGCAAAAATGAGGCGTGGCACTACCATGGGGTAAATAATGAGGTTTCTCCACCCGATGTAAGAACTGAGGAAGCCATCCAGTTGTTTGGTGAAACGTCTTCAACCTGAAAACCGACGTCCCATGAATAGATTTAAACAAGCCGTAACCTTATATTCAATCTTTTGTGGATTCAAAATTTCATAACCATGTTTTTGGAGCCCATTTTCATCCCACAGTGTTCTATATCGATATATGCTATATGGCCTGGAGATGGTGGCACTAACCAGAAGACAGGAGGCAGAGCTGGAGGTGGCAGAGTTGAAGATGCTAAGATTTTCATTGGGAGTGACAAAGAAGGACAGGCGTAGGAATGAGTATATTAGAGGGACAGTTCAGGTTGAACGGTTTGGAGACAAAGCAAAAGAGGCGATATTGAGATGGTTTGGACATGTGTGGAGGAGAGATGCTGGGGATATTGGGAGAAAGATGCTGAAGATGGAGCTGTCAGGGAAGAGGGAAAGAGGAAGGTCAAAGAGGAGGTTTATGGATGTGGTGAGGGAAGACATGCAGGTGGCTGGTGTGACAGAGGAAGATGCAGAAGACAGGAAGAAATGGAAATGGATGATCCGCTGTGGTGAACCCCTAACGGGAGCAGCCAAAAGGAGGGGGAGGAGTAGTAGTAGTGGTGGCAGTAGTAGTAGTCATAGTAGTAGTAGTGTTCTATATCAACCCTTTTGCTAAAAAGTTGATATTGGATGCATAAGGTACCCTTCCACGTCTGTAGTAACGCTGGGCAATTAACGTAAATTTCAGTTAACTCTAATTGTTTAAAATCAGTAATTGACTGAGACTTGTGCAATTACAAAATTGAAACTCGGTTAACATTAATTTTCTTTTTTTTTCTGAGCTCGGTGCTGGGAAGAAATTGACAGGCGGTGTTTACTATTGACTGTGGAGCACTACAATCCACTTTGCATTATCCATTGCTCACATCGGCGTTCTCCAGTTTTCATAAAGTGCTACTGCAGGAGGCAGCAGATGTGTTATGGCTAAGCAGAGAGAGGGGATCATCGAATGTTCGGTTTACATTCATATTGGTCATAAATGTTGGCTAAAATTGATGTTTTTTTTATAGCATTTGCAATTTTGAATGTTATTTTAAATTGAATGGTTAAATGATTTTTTTAAACAGTTTCTCTCTAGCCATAGACAAAATGATTAAACAAATAAATCTAAATTGTAATCCACACTTATTTCTAAAACCCAATCAAAATCGAACTGAACTCAAAAAAGCCCTCAATCGCTCAGTACTATTGTATAGAGACTCAGTGAGTAGCAAGATGTACCAACCTATATCTAACCTTAACCCAAAACTTAACTACTACCTAAACTGTATGTCATTAATATTTATATATGGTGCCAAATCTTCATAAGAGAAAATTTGTAAAAAAGAAAAAAATCCTGCAGGTGTCCAACACTGCTGCAGGAGGTTCAATTTTGGAGTGCATTGAATTCCTTTCCATGTCTCTATGCAGATGTGGAAAGGTGCCTTACATGTCTTATATCAACGCTCTGGCAAAAGCATTGATATAGGACGCTGTGGGATGAGAATATGTTGAATTTTTGACAATGCAGTGCTGCCAAGCCCTTGAAAGCGCCAACAAAACAATATGTGGGATTTCTCAAGTTCTTCTTTCCTAGAGGAGATCTGATGTCAGCTTGATGCGGGACATCCCTGCAGCTTGCTTCCGAGCAAGGCAACACTCCGATGGCAGTCCCATGCTAACCAATGAGAGGCAGCAGTCTGACTCCAGGTGATGTTACTTGACATCCTGCCATCTCATTACTCAGCATACCGCGTTCTTCGTTACATGACCTGCTACAGCCAAGGATAGCAAGTGGGGTGCAGTTTACGGTCACCTTGGGCACAGAAATAAACCAAAACCAGCCAATAGACCAGCCTACTGCTTTAGATGATGAAGTGATGAGTGATTGACCTCAGAAAAAAAATCTCACAGGGAGTGTGAATTAGAATGCCCGCTAATCCCAGGCTAAAATTGTTCACTAATGTGGGGGCTGGTAGGGCTGACCCTGCTCTGGCGATGGATGACAAGTTGATCAGATTCATTTTCTATGGAGAGCAGGAGATCTGGCCACACAGTGAGTGATGGATACAGCGCGGCAAGTTGACACAACGTTTACTGTATCTGTATTTGCATAAACACAACTCAACCTCAACTTTATGCAAATGCAAAACTCCATCTAGCCCAACGCACCAGGCTCACGAAACTCAAATCAAACTGTCATACTAGGCAGTGCTGATCAAATCAAGATTCTGTTACTGCATTACCTATTTCTCCCTTCACATGTTTTCAGAAACACATTTTAGTGTACTGTTTAGCTGTAAAATGAGAAAGTTTGTGACCTGGCTGCCACGTTGAAAACACGGCTGGAGCGTTCAGTGGTCCGGTGCATCCTGGCCGGATTCTGTGTATCTGCACCTATGACCAGAGTACTTGACATCTGTTGGCAGCTCTCTTGCTCTCCTAATCCAGCCCTGTGTCTTGGCCAGCAAACTGTCAGCTCTACCCTGGCCAGTTGGTGAGCTGGCAGCTTGCAGTGGTGTGGCTTCAAAGGGCCATTGGAGTTCACCTGGGCTTTTGGGCTCACACCTATCCATCTCTGCCACTGAGCTGTGAGGCCGAGGTGTTACTGAGGACCTGTCACACCTCTGAAGGAGGGCAGGTTTGATGGAGGGTGCCCTGCAGCAGCTGCTCCAGGAGGATGAGCAAGGTTAATGTGCCTGGCTTTACCCTCCACCACATCACCATGCCAGAGGCTAACAGAGAACGGTTAAACTGAGATACATCAGAAGCTGCATGTGGACAAGTTTTTCCAAATTTGGAGCAGCCTCACTTTCTGTCTTGGTCCTTGCTGTCTGTATATATGGGCAATTTTATCTAAACAACTGGTAAGGGGGAGGGGGGGTATACTGATTATAGAGTGATGAAGATATCAGCATCTCAGCAGCCATGCCTCTCAAGGCGTCTTTGGATCCTGGAGCTGTCAACTGCCGAGTTAATGATCAACAAGCTCTGAGTGTATGCTCTTTCACCTCTGTCATATACCACGCCACATCATAACTTGTATCCGTGCCTAGATAATCACTATTCTACATATTGTATAGAATGAAACCTCCTTAGGCCAGACTTATGGCAGCTCAAATAAATGCAAGTTGACATGAGCGAATGGAAATATGCATACATACATTACTGAATACACAATCCACAAGCACACTACATGCAAACACACTCAGACACTGTCACACTTAAACACTCTACATGCCACAATGTGCATTGCTGCAGACTCTTTGATCGTGGAATCTTACGTTTTCTATTTTGGTACTGATGTTTTTCTAATGTGTGCATTATTGTATTTGTTAATCTGGTTGCCAGAGCCGGGTCGGAGGTTTGTTTTTCTGTTTTAGGACAAAATGTGTCACCGTCACATCACTCTTAGTGCTGCAATAGCCTCACATTAGGGGCATGTAGTTTTGGAGAGCCTGTGAAATGTGAGATTTCCAGACAGTCAGTCCCTCTTAAGGTATCTGTAGTGCAGTTGGCAACATTAGCATTATGCAGCCATGTAGTACTTCCACAGAGCAACACAGCTAATAGAATAGCAAGTTTGCAAGGATGTTTTGAAGGTTAATATGGAAAGATCGATATACTCTCTTCATCTTCAATGAATGCTTGGTACGGCACATGAATGCAGGAAGATGCAATAATAAAGTATGCATGCATTTTTGATGGACTGACTACTGGGATAGAATGGCAAATATTGCAACTAAGTTCAATGAGATGGATGCAACAGTGGGACTTGTGTGTCCCTGGTTATAGCCTGAAGGTAGACCAGAAAAGTTTTGCACAAAACAGAATTCACTTTATGGTGCTCTGTGCTAAAGTCCAGTCAGCTCTATATAAAGCACCTCATCATCGAAATGAACATGGACAGTTGCATGTTTTTCTTTTTTTCCTACAGCTGTATCCAACTCTAAGATGATTTATGAATGAGCAGGTGGAAAGTCTGCATCATGAAACAAGTCAGAGCATAACCACAGCATAATAATGCACACACTAGCTTTGGCTGAATGTCAGTTTTTTTTTCTCTACTGACACAGGATGTTATTCCACACCAAGGGATATTGTGATGTAGCATTCACACTATCAGTCATTTAAATTTCTCACTGCGTTAGGCCCCTGTGCCAATTTTCAGTCAAGATCAAACAACAGCAGAAAAAATAATGAGGGCGATATGAGCAGTGTTCACATGCACACCAACACATGTAGAAACTTCATTCGGGTTTGTAAGCACATGTGGCACATTTACACATGCAGAATTTAGTCAGCTGAGAGGTAAAACCCGTATGACTATGCCTGATAGTCACTGGCAAAGGAGAGGGTGGAAAGAACAAAAACAAAACAAGGCTGCCAGAAAGGGTCAATATAATGACTGCGTGGTTTAGTGGAGTCTGGGATTAAGGCACTGTCAGATCGCTGAGTCTAAACTGGAAGCATGTTGTGTGTGTGTGTGTGTGTGTGTGTGTGTGTGTGTGTGTGTGTGTGTGTGTGTGTGTGTGTGTGTGTGTGTGTGTGTGTGTGTGTGTGTGTGTGTGTGTGTGTGTGTGTCAGTCTGTCATTTCCAAAAAATATGGCAGGCATAATCATGATTTCAGCATGGGAGTTGGTGTTTAGGAGCTCACGTGTCCGGTAGCTAAAATTAGGCTTGTGTGGAACACGGTGGGAGAATAAATGTCTCTGTAGATGTCTGCATGGGTTCAACTTAGCACCTCGGACCATCACATAGGGGTGTGTAGATGTGTGGGAGCCAGTTACATCAGGCTCAGGGTCTTGAATAGCAACACATTGTCATCATATTTTGACACTATTGATGTGATGGACATGTGTTGCTATCCTGACGTGGAGGGTACCTTTCGGTGTTTGTATAGAGAAACGGCAGGTGTTCCATAGTATCCAAAGTGAAAGTCCCCCCCCCCTTTTTTTTTTCTCCCCAGTTGTATCCGGCCAATTACCCCACTCTTCTGAGCTGTCGCGGTTGCTGCTCCACCCCCTCTGCCGATCCGGGGAGGGCTGCAGACTACCACATGTCTCCTCTGATACATGTGGAGTCACCGGCCGCTTCTTTTCACCAGACAGTGAGGAGTTTCACCAGGGGGACGTAGCGCATGGGAGGCTCATGCCATTCCCCCCCAGTCCCCCCCCATACAGGCACCCAGACCAAACAGAGGAGGTGCTACTGCAGTGACCAGGACATATACCCACATCTGGCTTGGACATGTGTCCAATTGTGTCTGTAGGGATGCCTGACCAATCCGTAGGCAACGGAAAAGAGCGCTGTGTGACCCGAACGTCCCCCAAAGTGAAACTTCATCTCTGATTTCTTGATATTGATATATTACTAATTTCTTACATACAGGTAGGTAGTGGTTAAAGTTCAGGCTAAGAGTTGGTTGTGGTTAATCCGCCGTATCTCATTCAGATACAGATAGTGTCTTTATTGGACCTTGATCATACTACGTCATGTATAGGCACCAAAAGGTACCTCTTCATGTCATATATTGACCTTTTGTCAATGGCATCAATATCGTGGGTTGAGAATGGGACCTGAATGGTGAGAGGTTTCATGTATTGCATGTAGCCTTTCTTCAGTGACCTCCAAAGTACCGCCAAGGCATCATTGGCATCTGCCTGTGAACCAATGTTTCCAGTTTCCCCAGTCAAGGTCATCTTTGCTTCAGAGGTTAGGGGGCTGAGCAGTGTCCCACTCACTCATTCCCACCCCACCCATCATAGATCCCTGACCACCACCAGGAAATGTGTTGAGTTTGCCGGAAAAAGCTGCTCATCAGCAATTCACCCGGCAGCAGAGGGATCAGTACATCTGGACATGCTGCTGCTCACAAGGCGACAGGAGGAGGTGGGGTGGGAGCCAATCTGAAAGGCGCATGGGTCATCAGAGGGCACAGAGTGCCGGTTATGGACGGTAAAGTCAAAAAAGTTTTGAGCAGAAGACATAAATCCTTGGAGAAGACACTGGAAGAAGGACACTTCTAAAGCAATAAGGTGAAAAATGCACATTTGCTAGCTGAAAGTGTTCTTGATGGGTGATCATCAGGGGGCAAAATCAGGCAACTATTTCTACTTGCAAAATAATAGAAATAATTAAGGGGAGTATAGCTGCTGAACAACAAAACAAACGCTTCAGATATCTGTTTGAACAACTGAGCACTATTTCTCTTTCAATCACACTGTGACAGTTCAGCAGGAAGTGAGACAGTTGTGTAACAACTGATCAGCCCCCTCATTATAAGTGGGCCATTGCCACTCCATTATCCACTTAGCCCAAGGCTTGGTGTTGGGGTTGTGGTTCCACCCAAGGCCTGCTTCTCCCTGGCTATGACAGAGGCCTTTGGGCTGCTCGCGGCTACACTACATCATCTCTAGTCCTTCCTTTCATCTCCATTATTTATAGACTTGGAGCAGAGGAACCGTCTCTCTTGTGGCAGCTCATTGGGCTTATGTCTCATTCCCCTATTACACAGAGGCTTTATTTACACAGACATCGTTGGTTAAGTACTGCGATGGCAGGGACAATGCCGTGAGCCACCACTTTCAATTTCATAATATATTATGATATAAGAGGAAAGATGGAGGAAGGGGACTTAGCTGTTAAATTGTTCAGTATGCACCGGCAGAGAAGTTATCAAGCTAGTAGTACCAACTCTTTGAGCTATGTGTTGTTGCAGTAGATCCAGGCCAGATGTCATCATCTTGCCCTGTCCCCTGTATTTCTAACATGCTAGTCTACTATCCTCCAGGCATAGAGAAATTTGAAATCTTAACTATGAAACTGGCCGTACGGTTTCATGTCATTTTCTGCCACAACTGATCTAATAAGAATCAAGTACTCTTGCCATGTCAAGTTTTTCGTTCTTATTTAGCTCACATAGCTGCGATTTTTGAAGAAATTACATTTACAGAAGAGATGTGAGAGGAGTATAAGAAGATACTGTGATGTCGCTGAGAGGATGAATGACAATAAAGTGGTACACAAAGTCAAAAAAAGTGTGATAGGTTCAACTGCTGTTGAATCGTACTGTTTGAAGCGGGGGTCAGAGACTTCCTCAGTTTGACGAGCGCTCCAAAAAAGTGCATTTCAAATTCCTTCTGTGAGTCTAAACTCTGATCTGAATGGCCAATTGTTCATTTTTGGGAGGGAAAATGAAAGGACATGCAGTGCACCCTGCATGATCTGAGAATAATAATACAGTCCGCTGCAGCATACCAAAAAAAGGACTTCTTCTCTGTTAAAGATGAGACATGAACTATCCTCTATCCAATAAAGGCAAAAATGCCACAAAAAAAGAAAAAAGAAAAAAAAAAGATTAGAGATGAAATATCTCACAGCAGTTGTGGGCGACAGAGGGAAAGCTCAATGGAAGAAAAGCAATCAAACTAACGTGACGGACTGTAATGTGCGATCTACTTTTCAGTACTGTCAGTTTCTCATTTCTCTCCATGCATTTCTCGCTTTCTTCCCCAATCTAACTGATTTTTCGTTGTCCCCCCCCTCCCGTCTTCCTCTCTGCCTCTCACCCTCGTGCACTCTCTCACCCCCCTTTCCCTCTCGCAACTCTCAATCCCTTCAGATCAGGTTCATTTGTTTCGGTGCTCTTGCAAGACTTGATTCTTGACAAATGAAGCCTCAAAGAAAGGGTTGAGGTGAGATCGAAAAAAGAGAAGGAGGGGAAGAATGAGAAGGCTGCTGAAAATATGGAAAGATAGCCCGGGGAGGGGGGGGGGTAGCAGCTGTTTTGGTCTATAGCTGTATGCTTGGATGGCGAGGGTGGAGATGGAGCATGTAGGGCCAGAGAATTAGGAAATTAGGGGCAGACAGAGATAAAATGTGAGGCGAAGATGAAAGAAAGAGCAGAAAGAGGGAAATGATGCACAAGGCAGGTCTGGGAAGGGGCAAGTGGTCAGTCATTAGGATGCGAGGGCTACTGCAAATGAGTCAGGTAAGATAAAATGTAGGCGAAGTGTGTGTGTTTGTGCGTGGGTGGGGAGTGGGCTGTGCAGGAGGGTTGGCTAGTGAGGGCTAACAAATAAAAACATGAATATGGGAAAAAAATAGATGTATATGATGCATCCTGTTTTGCAGAACTTTCTAGTTCACTTCAAAGCAGGCTGTGATTGGGGAGGATTGGGGGTGGCGACGCTACATCAGTAGAGCTAGATGGCTTTGTAGAAAGACACAAATGTGTCAGGCACAATCTTGTCCCTCAGGGTGACACATCTGTCCGTCAATCACAGAAGGTCTGGACCACATTTTTTTCTTCTTTCTGCATGGGTCACTGCCTGGTATGGTAAGTCCTGCCAGTGGCTAAGCCTGACAGTCGGCAATTGTTATCGCCACATAAAAAGAAATGTGTGATGTGCGCATTATCTTAATTTTGTATGAATATGAATATACTATATGTGTGTATGTGTGTGTGTGTGTATGCGAGTACATGTGTCCATGCCCCGTGTTTGGTTCCCCTCTATGCTTGACTATATGTGTCAACAGCGCCATGTGTTAAACCATGTATGCAAAGTAATTACATCCCTGGAAGGGACCCGTGTGAAAAACTTGAGGATGCAATTATGCTTCCATTGAATAACTCATCCTTCCTGGTAACAGCTAATTGCATTAAAATGGACTGTGTATAGTTCTCTAGCATGCGACATTAAGATTAACGCCGGGAGAGTTAATAGTGTGTCATCTCTGCAGCTTCTCTCCATCTCTAATATAAGATTAGAAACAGGGAGGAAGAGAGAGAGGGAGGGCAAGAGAGATAAATGGAGAGAGAGTGAGGATAGAAAAACATGTTCCGTTTCTCCTCTCAGCATCTGCTCTCCCAGCTGGGAAAAGACCTGGGCTATTCATCAGGCTCCATACTGCTGTCTGCATGTATTCGGCTCACTCAAAGGTCACACCGCTAAAACACCAATCTGCAATCCACCAGTCTGCTTTTAAAGCTCCCTCCTGTCAAATACACACAACCTTTAGGCCAAGCTTATTTACATAAAACACAGCCAGGTCTGGGAAGATGTACGCCTTTTTGCATCACCCATTATTCTCTGTTTTTCCTCTTTGTTTGGATGTTTGGCTTCCTGGAGCAGAAGAGCTATCTTAACATTAGCTCTTCTCTCGGTAATTAAAATTTCATACTCCATTAGTACCATTTAGGAATTGTTATTTATTTCCTTGCTGATAGTGTTTCCTCACCTTTTTAAAGCAGAATTTGTTTCTTGAGAGTCCGGGTAGCGTCGTAGTCTATTCCGTTGCTTATGAACATGAGAATCGCTGGTTCGAATCCCTGTGTTACCTCCGGCTTGGTTGGACGTCCTTACAGACACAATTGGCCGTGTCTACGGGTGGGAAGCCGGATGTGGGTACATATCCTGGTCGCTGCACTAGCGCTTCCTCTGGTTGGTCGGTGTGCCTGTTCAGGGGGGAGGGGGAACTGGGGGGAAAAGCATGATCCTCCCATGTGCTACATCCCCTTGGCGAAACTCCTCACTGTCAGATGAAAAGACGTGGCTGGTGACTCCACAGGTATTGGAGGAGACATGTGGTAGTCTGCAGCCCTCTCCGGATCAGCAGAGGGGATGGAGCAGTGACCGGGATGGCTCGGAAGAGTGGGGTTAATTGGCCAAGTACAATTGGGGAGAAAAAGGGGGATAAAAAAAAAATCGCAAAATGTGTTCTTTTCCAAACTAGAAACCATTGAATAAACCTTTGCTCATCAGCTCTAGAGGGTAAAACAGCTATTCCTAGCACAGGAAACTAACCTGAGAGAGATTTTTTTTTCTCTCTCACCAAACATGTCCACTGACTAATTCATGGCTAACTGCTCTCTCTGTACTACAAGTAAGGGAATGTAAGCTGGGTGGTGGTTGGCACACGCTCGGGGTGCTTGAAAGCGTGAGTATGCATGTTCACTGGTAACACTCCCAACTGGCTCAGTGCACTGCTCTGTGTCATAGTTCCCTGTCAGGCCCTCAGCGCTCCACCAAGCAGCTAATGCCTCGAAGAAATGGGCTTCCCAGCTCAACATTAATCCAACGCCATCACTATGCTCACTTTTCTCCTTCTTTCCTCCCTTCCTTCTTTCCTGCCAGACCAAATTTAATGTGACACACATTCACAAGAACACGGGCCCTGATAATTGTTTGGGCTCCCATGGATCCCCAAGTCGCAATAATGGAGGTTAGCGATGTGGCGGTAATGCTGCCATACCAAAACAGCCAGCAAGCTTGGGTAATTCTTCCCTAATGGTCGCTGAGTTATGTTGCTGAGAAGAAACAATTTCTCAGCTAAATGATGTGTAAAATAGTTCCCACAGAGACATTCTCATTTTTTTCCCCCCACTCTGTTCTCTCAACCAAGGGCCCTGTTGAAGGATCTCCGAGTTAAATCAAAGGACATAATCGCAAAGCATTTTATCTAATTAGTAAACATTATTTTACTTCACATTCAGAATAGTTTAGCTAGAGGTGCCCTCTCAGATGTTTTCCTGTTTTTTTTTTTTTTATGAAGTTGCAATTTTTAATAAGTCACTGCAGTTGGAAATAGGGCAAAACTGACATTGTTGCCAGAGATTGTAATCACTGCCACTGGTTAATGAGGACAACATTGTTCCACAATTAAACATGGTTGCCAAGTGTTTTAAATTAATAAAACTTTTCCAACTAAATGGTGGCTAATCGCTGCCTGTCTACAAGTATTCTGTCATGGCTCCCTAGAAATTAAGCTGTTTGGTTTAAAATCATATTAATTATTAACGGTGACTAAATGAGCATTTTAAAAAGATAAAATGAACTCTTGTACATATTTTACTGCAGTTGTCATAGCTTCAGTCAGTCTTTCCATAAGATTGTTTAATAGTTGTTGTTTTGTTTTTTTGGAGGAATGTAATTTCAAAATTTAATTAACAGCAAATGGCTTATTGCTGGTTATATCAATCAATCAAGATATTCAACTTATTTGATTAACAAGATGTCACTGGGAAGGTAGCAAGTGATAATTAGGTGAACTGTGTCCTTCAGCACAGGAAAGAGGTAACCAAAAAAAACCAGAAAACAAAACAGGGATCTAATGGCCTATGATCCGAATGCTTCGTCTTACTCCCCATGTGGATTTTATGTGGCGATCGCATGTGATGTCGGCGTATCTATGTGAATGATCCAGAGTGTTGCTCTGATCTGTTAAAATAGTTTCAATTACGGCATTCATGAAATTGCCGATGATGATGGAAATTCTGCTCAAAAACTAACTTCCTGAGATGCATAGATTGGCTATGAGCTCTCAATCTGTTTATTGATCTGTTTATTCATAATCAAGCTTCCCAACTGTATTTTACCATGTTTCGTTTTCCTTTAATTATGCACATACCTTACAATGGAGTTGACTAGATTTGCACTCTGAAAGATAAGCGCCATATAGGCCAAGGATGACTTCTGCCTCCTAGAATTTGTGGGACGAAGAATCAGCAATTACTCACAATACGCTCTATGTGGGTTGGTCTGTGCATGTCATTTTCTCCCCCCTTTTTTCTCCCCAATTGTATCCAGCCAATTCTGCCACTCTTCCAAGCTGTCCTGATTCCTGCTCCACTTCCTCTGCCGATCCAGGGAGGGCTGCAGACTACCACATGCCTCCTCCGATACATGTGAAGTCACCAGCCGCTTCTTTTCACCTGACAGCGAGGAGTTTCATCAGGGGGACGTAGCATGTGGGAGGATCATGCTATTAAACCGCTGTTACCCCCCCCAAACAGGTGCCCCGACCAATGAGAGGAGGTGCTAGTGCAGTGACCAGGACACATACTCACATCCGGCTTCTCACCCGCAGACACGGACAATTGTGTCTGTAGGGAGGCCTGACCAAGCTGGAGGCAACATGGGGATTCGAACCAGGATCCCTGTGTTGGTAGGCAAAGGAATAGACCTCTACGCTACCCGGATGCCCTGTGCATGTCATTTTAATTAACTATATCTATGTATGTATAGGGAAGGCCTCCAAACCTGGTTAACATGGTCCTTTATAGTATATATTGCATCTGACAGCACACATCCTGCATACGAGTGCATATGAGTATCGGAGCATATGAGCCTCATGAGAGGGGATAAAGACAATGGCAAGAGAGTACAGCTCCATCCAAAGTAAAGCCAAGTAAAAGCTTTACTTTGGATGGATAAAATATTCTGAATGTGAAAGCTGAGGGGAATAGAGATAATGTTAAGATATCTCATTCAGTTTCAGCAAAACAGCTCAAGTTCAAAAATACATATTAATGAAGTACTTTCTGTCTTATTCTGGCTGGTAAGCTACACACAGGTTTTTACAAGTCTACAATGGCTATTACACAATGAAACAAATCACAGCCTCTGAAGTCTCAGGCCACTTATAAAATGAGCAACTGGAGATAAGGGAAACAGTGAGTACGCCTACATATGGCATGCATTTCTTTTGCCATGAGCATTTTCATGTTCATCGGGGAATTGTGTTCACACCGTGCTGTGAGTATCTAGCAAAAAAAAGTTAAAACAATGGTCAACATGTCTTAACAAAGACCAACATGATGATTTATTTGTCAAGGTCCAAAAAGGTTACTACCAGGTAATTTTATCAACATGAAAATATCAAGATATCAAAATATCATGACAGAGTACCATGGAGCTCAGTGCACGTGACACACTTAGCCAAACTAGATTCAGCAGACAGGGTCACTAACATCTTTCGATGCATCGCCTTCACTTGATTCAAGTCATGGGTTAAATGGGGAGTTTTTAAATTCAACAGTTAGTACCAAAGTTGTCAGCCCTACTCTTTTATTCGATATGTTTGCATGCTACCAGATTAAATATAGCGGCTCAGCAAATTAGATGAGTAGCAAATACTTGGGATAGGCAGCTTTTCTTTTTCCTGTCTTGATTTGAATGACCTGACAGCAATCACGCCTAAATAAAGAGTGGGACATAACAGCTGTAGTTTTGGGCAAGCTAACCCGAGTGATGCCGTGGTTTCCACAGAAGACACTTGCAGCCCACGGCATGCCACTTCCATGCAGCTGGGCAAAGGCAGCATAGTTGTATTACCATGGGCGAAGAGCTCAGCATTTGTCTGTGATTAAGAAACTCTTGCAGTCAGTACAGGCCAAATCCATGATGGGGATATTGATTTAACCCTGGGTGCTTCTGATGTGGTTGCTTATTAGTTCTCCACTTCCCTTGCTTCCTTATGTTGAGGAGGCCCAGTGAGTCCTCACCACCCACTCATACCTAGGAGGGCCATTACCTACTGTGACCCCCAGAAAGAACCATGCTAAAGATACATTTGATACTCTTATGTATTTCAATATTTGTATATCACATGTCTATCTGCTGAAATTCTGATGAGTTTCTTGGTGTGTACATGTCCTTTAATGTGGGTGTGTGTGCACCTTCAAGTAGCATCCTATGATTACCTGACACATCCATTCCAAATGAGGGCTTGATGTACTCAGTCAGAAGCAGTGTCCACATTTCCTGGTACGAGCACTTCCTTTCTGTCACTGTCTCTCTACAGTAAATATTACTACCCATGTATGTGTGTGAGTGTGATTGTGTGCGAGTGTATGTGCACACGGGTGTATGGATGAGTGTGCTGGGTTCATACTGACTCATAGCAGCATGATGTGAGGCAAATCTGACCTACCCCCAGAAGTGTGAATTTATTGAAGGAGCTAGCAGACAGCTTTCTCTTGAATGTTAGACAACACTGGCTGGAGAGCTCTTCATTTTTCTAAAGTCAGTGTTTATTTTTCAACACAGGTCTTTTTCTGTGTGTGTGTGTGTGTGTGTGTGTGTGTGTGTGTGTGTGTGTGTGTGTGTGTGTGTGTGTGTGTGTGTGTGTGTGTGTGTGTGTGTGTGTGTGTGTGTGTATTTTTTCTTGAAAGAGCCCTCTCAAGGATTCAAACCTTATTTAGCAAATCATCTCAGATACTACTGGACTGAATAAATAAGCCAGTATTGATTGTAATATATATCTTTATTAAATGCAATCTTAGCTAATAGGTAATGAGACCCTTATAAGTCCTTGCAAAATGCTTATTAACATTAGTATGTGTTATTAAGACTATAATGAGAGTTAATAGGTAGTAAGGCCCTTATACATTGTAACTTTTGCATTTTTTTGGACTATCAAAATTATTTTAATAACTTTTTATCATGAGGATCCTTAGATGCTACCTGAAACGTTTTATGCAGATTCGACTTAAAACCTAAGAAAAATGTGAAAAAGCAGGTTTTGCATATTTTGCAAGCACCACTTAGTGGACAAAAATGTGTTTATGATGCTATTAGTTACACTTACATTGACTGATGAGCCAAAACATAACCACTTGTCTAATGTGCTTGTGGTCCTCCGTGTGCCACCAAAACAGCACCAACCCATGGAGGCATAGACTGTACAAGACCACTGAAGGTGTCCTGTGGTATCTGGAATCAAAACATTAGCAGCAGATCCTTAAAGTCCTGTAAGTTTCAAGGTGGAGCCGCTGTGGATCGGACTTGTTGGTCCAGCACATCCCACAGGTGCTAAATCGGATCTGGAGAATTTGGAGGCCAGGACAACACCTTGAACACTTCATCATGTTCCTCAAAGCATTCCTGATCAATGTGTGCAGTGTGACAGGGTGCATTATCCTGCTGAAAGATGCCACTGCCATCAGGTATTACCATGTCATGAAGGGGTGTACCTGGTCTATAACGATCTTTAGGTAGGTGGCACGTGTCACACTGATGTCCATATAACATCCACAGAACATTGCCGAAAGTTTCACACTCCCTCCAATGGCTTGTCATCTTCCCACAGTGCATGCTGGTGCCATCACTTACCCTGGAAACGACGCACACTTACACGGCCATCCACTTGATTTAAAAGAAAATGGGACTCATCGGACCAGGTGACCTTCTTCCACTGCTCCAAGGTCCAGTTCCAACGCTTGCCTGCCAATTGTTGGCATTTTCGATGGTGGACAGGGGTCGTAATGGGCACTCTGACTAGTCTGTGGCTATGCAGTCCCATACGCAGCAGGGTGCAATGCACTGTGTTGTGACACATTCCTCCTGTAACCATCATTAAAGTAGATCTTCTGTTGTTTCGGATCAGATGGGATAGCATTCATACCCTCGCATATCAATGAGCCTTGGGTGCCCAACACCCTGTCACTGGTTTGTGGTTTTTCTCTCCTCAGACTACTGTCGGTAGGTACTCACCACTGCTGACCGGGAGCACCCCACAAGCCTTGCCATTTCAGAGATGCTGTGACCCAGTCGTCTGGTCATAACAATTTGGCCCTTGTCAAGACACTCAGGTCTTTACTCCTGCCCATTTCTCCTGCATCCAACACATTTTACTATGAGAACTGATTGTTTGCTTACCATCTAATCTACCCAGACCTTGACATGTGCTCTTGTTTGCAGACGATCAACATTATTCAGTTCACCTTTGAGTAGTCATAATCTTTTGGCTCATAAGTATCTATATTTTTTTAATGTTACTCAGCATTTAGTAACGACCTATAAGGTGCTTATTACCTATTAACTAACACTTATTACATGCACTTAATGTGAAGTGTTACCATATATTTTCCCAATACTTAATGTTAATATTAATACGACTCCCTTCCACACTCCTTTGCCCCAGATCAGCTTCACCTTGTGCACTCAACCAAATGTTAAAGGTGCTCCAAAGGGGTAGTGGCTCATGTTGACTCGATTGATTCCCTTGGTGGTGTTGGATCAGCTGGTAGTGGAACTCAACTTTGCATGGCTTGTGTCATCTCATTTTATAGCCCACAAATGTTAAATTTGGTTGAGTTATGGTGACAGGGAAGGCCTCTGCAATTGCCACCAATTGATGTCATGATACTGGAACCATTTCTGCACAATCCTAGCCTTATGGCATGGGTCCTTATCCTGCTGTAAAAATCTATTCACGGATGGATACTGCTGCCGTGTGATTACACCTGACTGGCAGTCCAGTTCAGATAGCCCGTGGCATTCAAATGCCGCTCTTCTTTTGTCAAAGGGGCCCAAGGTGTGCCATGAAAAGACACTGCACTTCATCACATCAGTACCATCACCAGTCTGCAGTGGTGACATCCAGCATGATGAATGAATATTCTCGTGCTGAGTTCTCCTTATCCTTGTCCACCCGTCAGCCTTAAACAGCAGGAACTGTGATTTATCAGACCACACCATGTTTCCCCAGTGTCCAATGATTTTGTTCCTTAGCCACCACGACTGCAGTTTCTTGTAACTCTGTTACTAGCTGAACTTTGAAAGGAGGTCTACTGCAGTAGTCTAGCTCATTCGTTGTCAAGGTGTGATGAGTAGTGCATTCCTTTATGGCTTTTTTGGCCTTCACTTTTATCTGTCTTTCCTGGACCATTCATTAATTGTTGGTGGCTGAACTGGTGCACTGTATCAATTGCTGTGTTTACATGCAAGTTAAACACTTTATTTTAATTAGATAAAGGCAATAATTTGATTATTGCAACTACCACGTAAACACTTTAATCAAACTATCTGGATCAAATTAAGGTCTACATCAACGCAAGTATAATGTGATTAATAGAGCTAGATTATTCATCAACCATTTGATATACTTTGGAGGCTTGGTTGTGTGCATGCACCATGTCCTGCTACGTGGCATCTGACCTGGGAATAATAGAAGACATGATGAGTGGCAATAAACAAAGATTAAGAAAAGTAAATTGGCAAATTTATTTGCCTTCTCCAGGATATTCCTCGGGATAAAATAGGCGGGTGGCTTCCTTTTCTTAAACTTTGGATCCTGATCCTGTTAGCCAGCACCTCAACAATACAGGTGTGAACTGTATCCTGAGTGGCAGTAACCCGCCACATTTCTGCAGTGAGACTGAAACAATGTTTAAGCTTAATAAAATGAAGGTGCTCTATATCCTAAAATCTTCGACAGGCAAAAAAAAAACAGAGATGGCGGCATCTTCCGAAAAGCCTCGAACATAATGCTGGAAGTGGAGTTACATGCAACATGACTGGATTATAAAATTATAAAATTGCCTGATTATAGGATCAATTAAGGCATTTACATGGCAGTTGCAATAATGACGTTAATACCTTAATGTGATTAAAATTAAATTTTTAAGTTGCATGTAAACCCACTGGTAAACAGCCTCCTTTGACTTTACTCAGCAATGATTCGTTTTCAAATACTGATGTAATGTTGACCGTTTGGTTTTCAGACAGACGGCTACTTACCAACAATTTTCTTTTTTATTCATTTATTCTTATTGGATTTCTCCCCTTTTTTCTCTCTAATTGTACTTGGTCAATTACCCCACACTTCCGAGCGGTCCCAGTTGCTGCTCCACCCCCTATGTCGATCCGGGGAGGGCGGCAGACTACCACATGCCTCCTCCGATTCATGTGGAGTCGCCACCCACTTCTTTTCAACTGACAGTGAGGAGCTTCACTGCATGGGAGGATCACGCTACCCCCCCCTCCCCCTCCTGAACAGGTGCCACAACCGACCAGAGGAGGTGCTAGTGCAGCGACCAAGACACACATTTGGCGTCCCACCCACAGACACAGACAATTGTGTCTGTTGGGACGCCCGACCAAGCAATAGGCAACATGGGGATTCGAACCGGGATCCCCATGTTGGTAGGCAATGGAATAGACCGCTATGCTACCCAGGCACCCCTTATTGACAATGTTGAGCTGGAAATCGTTGCAGTTCTCAATACATTTAAAGCATTTCTGACACCTACTGTATTATACGCTCCATCCAAAAGCACTGCGATACTTCCCCCATATATAAAATCCTCATCTTAATTGTCTCAAACCTCAAAAATCCTTTTTAACTTTTCTCTTTCTCTTTGTTGACACAAACTGAAGTGGATTTAACGGGTGAAATCAACTAGGGATCACAGCTTGCACTAGAATTCATCGGGTCAAATGATTTCAAAGGAAGAGCCGGCATCCCTAATGTCCTATACACTCAGTGTACATTAGCATGACTCCACTTGACAATTCAAAGAAAAACCTCAAATTCCAGAGTTAATTATGAATACCGTGGTTTTAAACAGGCATATGAAGCAGAAGCTGGGAATCCCTGTCTTTTTTTACTTGAGAAAAAAGATACGAGCACCCACCCCCTCTCTCTCTCTGCTTGTGCTTGCCTTTTAACAGGGAATGCATTAGGCCCGGGACAAATGGCTGTAGGACAGGAAAGGAAGGACTCAATAATTCAGAAGCCATTGTTTCCTGTGATGTGCACCCCACTCTCAATTGACCTCTACTCCCCTGTTGTTTTTTTCCTGTTAAGGCTTGATGGATCTGTTCACTGGAAAGACGCTAAGGAAAGTCCTGAGGTGAAGCAGGCTTAACGAATATAGATAAACGCACCGTGAGCTGCACCGACTGTGGCATACCTGCATGTGTACTGCATGCTCAAACAAAACAAGCCAAAACCACACCACTGTACACACCCGTGACTACTTCAAAAAAAATCAATTGTTAGCCATTCGACTCCGAGGACCAGCTGTCGCTAAATGATAAAACTCATTACTTGAGCACTCCTTGTCTTTTCGTTAACTAGAGGCATATCTCTGTCACAGGGAAAACTCGAGCCCTATATGTACACATGCATGCACAATCTTTCATTGAGGTCCAAACCACCAGATCCCTAGTCAGAAAGTCATAATCAAATCACTTTGCCTCTAATTAAAGGGCTTATTAAACTGCTGAATATGCTAGTGTCCTCTGGAACACACACACACACACGCACACACACACACACACGAGCACGCACGCACACACGCACGCACACACGCACACACACACACTTGGATGTTTTAAAAGCACAAAATACGAAACATGGTGTGTGTGCATGAATGTGTGTGTGTGTGTGTGTGTGTGTGTGTGTGTGTGTGTGTGTGTGTGTGCGTGCGTGCGTGCGTGTGCAAAAACCTTACTGAGGTAACCATTAATATGCATGACACAACCAGAGGAAGGATTAGGAGCTATAACAAGTTGTAATGATGTGGCAAGGCAGCTAGATAATTCTCCATGTTTACTTAATTACCCACCCCCCCACCACACACACACACACACATACACATACACATGCACACACACACTCCTAAGGTGGCCATAACTGCCTATTTAAACACTTTGAGGACCAAATTAGAAGGTGCAATACATAATCTAGAGCTAATTAATGTAGTTTGATTAATGTTAATTAACCCTTGGCCTTGTCCAGCCAGCATAACTACCTGAACACTGTAGAGCGAAGGAACAGCCAATACAGGTGGCATTGAAGCAGAGTGCAACAGGGTGGGCAGCCTCACAGAAGATGTTAGCAGTGTTGCTTGCTCGGAACCATCCGTATGCTACTAATTCCCAGTTATTCCCACATGCTCCCAGCCTTCCCTTGGGGTAAACTAGATCAGTACATCAAGTACATCAAGCGCCACAAAGCTGACACGCTTGTGAAAAAAAAAAAAAACCTAAACACCGATAATGGGGTTTGGTGTGTTGACTTGCCCTTCAGGTTGCCTGTAATCCACTGACTGCAGCACTTTGGAGCTGATGTCATCCATTGACTAAGGATTCTAGCAGTTAGCATGAGGCTGGTAGTATGTTTATTGCATCGTGTAATTATTTTTTTTCTCTAAGGAACACATCCTAACCTATGATACTGATGGTCCACAACAGTCCCTACAGGGAAGGACCATTTATTGATTATTCTTATTCTACACAGAAAAAAAAACAAAAAACCCCAAAACAACAACACATTTTCCCCACCACACACTGAAACTCCACAAGTTGAGCCAAGGATCCACTCTGTGTCACGTCTGCTAAAGCTGACTAAGACAAAGTAAAAAGGTTTTCCGCTCCATGTAGTTCATTGATGGCTTCCAACTGTGAGCCGAGTGTATAACAAAATAAACCCCGCTCAAAGATAAAAAAGAATGTTTTACATTTTTTAACCTCCCTCCCATTTTTGGGGACAGGACATTTGGGAATGACTTCAAGGATTATTCAAGGCTTTAATAAACCAACAGTATCACTGGGCTAGATGAAAGCAACTCTCAACTTCTCCCACCCAACCCCAAAAGTAATTAAAGTTCAACAGTGTTGAGATTACTGTATGATTCTAATGCTGTCTTGCCGTGGCCAATTGGATTAGTTAAAGCAATGATAAACTAGGAAAGGGAAGGCCTTCTTCAGTGTAGCACCAGCATATATAGTAGGAATGTGTTGGATACATTAAAAGCCTCTGCTTTCAGATTAAAAAAAAAAAAAAAAGGAAAGGCAACGGGGGAGATGGGAAGGAAGTGTTAAAAAAAACTTTTCAGAGGTCATCTCTGATTGCTCCTGTAGTGGCAATAAGCCCGCGTGAGACCAACTGGATCACAGCGGGTTACGCAGGCCTGCAGTTGTTGCCTGTGGAAGCTTTGTGAAATAGGAGAGCTGGCCCAGTGGCACAGGGTAGTTATGACGGGCCCCAGTGCACGCCATTATGACGGGCCCCAGTGCACACTAGTTACCAGTTATGAAGCACACACACACTTTACAGTTGCATGAGTTACTTAAGACTATTGTACTGGGAAAGTAGAGAGGTCAAAGAGAAAGCCAGCAGTTCCATGGATGGCGCTCTGGCACGCGGGTAACGTGAACAGACGGTCAATCACATCAACTATAGCTGTAATTGGGAAGGTATGTAGGGTAAAAAAAAGACCCACATCAGCAGGCGAGTTGCAAGATAACGAGCCTATAAACTACTGTAAATATGTATAGCTGACTGGCGCGAAGGTTAAGTTTATTTTCGGCGCGGATAAACTGTTTCTGCAGTCAGTTTAACCAGTTGTTTGTTGCTGTGGGCTTCACACGGCGGAGACGAGTTCATTAGCCAACGTCCCCGACTGAAATGTCAGGGGCAATTGTTGTTGCTGGCGATGTAAACTTTGAATAAAGCAATCAAAACATCGAATCAAACCGTGCACTGATGTGTCATTACTGCGGTTCAAAATCGCCCATTGCACACGTGTCATGGCGTGGTGTAAATCATTTGTACAGTATTTCGAGTACAGTAATGAAGTAATTTGTTCAAGGTTGCTTTCTCAATCATGCAATAATTGGCGGAGGCAAAATGGACTGTCAATCAGACTGTGTGTGTGTGTGTGTGTGTGTTTGCACACACTGGTGACTGTTTATAAAAAAGCCAAAGGAATCTAATTGAGGGAGCTTTGCTTCTTTCATCTCCTGCTCTTTTCTCTCCTGCCTTTTCTTACTTCTGCTTTTATGTTTGAAAGACATGACCGCTTGCAGCTTGTCAGTCTGGACATCCAGATTTTGCACCTACATCATATTGTCTACTCGCATGATCAAATAGAGACTTGACATTGGACAACAACATGCATATATTACCCAGCAATCATCACTGCATATACATTGGTCAGCCAAAACATTAAAACCACTGACAGGTCAATGAATAACATTGATGATCTCATTACTATGGCACCTGTCAAGGGGTGGGATGTATCCGGCAGCAAGTGAACAGTCAGTTCTTGAAGTTGATGAGTTGGAAACAGGAAAAATGGGCAAGCGTAAGGATCTGAATGACTTTGACAAGGGCCAAATTGTGATGGCTTGATGACTGGGTCAGAGCATCTCCAAAACGGCAGGTCTTGTGGGGTGTTCCCTGTATGCAGTGGTCAGTACCTACCAAAAGTGGTCCAAAGAAGGACAGCTGGTGAACCGGCAACAGGGTCGTGTGATGGGTCAGTGTGATGCCCTGGGTAATGTTCTGCTGGGAAACCTTGGGTCCTGGCATTCATGTTGATGTTACTTTGACACGTACCGCCCACCTAAACATCATTGCAGACCAGGTACACCCCTTCATAGCAACAATATTCCCTGATGGCAGTGGCCTCTTTCAGCAGGATAATGCACCCTGCCACACTGCTAACATTGGTCAGGAATGGTATGAGGAACATGGCTGGAGGGGTCAGAGCTGTTTTGGCAGCATGAGGGGGACCTACACAATATTAGGCAGATGGTTTGAATGTTTTGGCTGATTGGCATATGTATATGAGAAAATACCAAAGAAAATAAGAAATTATTCCTTTAAATTTAATATTTTTTTTTACAGTTTATAGGTATTTTTTATAGTTTATGTAGAATAAGCATATACTTTTGTTATCGACTGTGACTATTTTACAAAAAAAAAGAAAACCATGATGGAGATGGGTTTGCCTTTTCGAGGGAATATATAACAAATAGCATCGTCTCTTAATATAAATCGAGTTCTTCTCTAAATACAGGCATATTCCCGAGGTAGCAATCTGAATCATTTGCATGGACCCATTCTCCGCCCAGCACATTGTTGGAGGGCCTGACTCCCTATGGGCCTCCCACCCCATGGGCCCCAGTGCAACTGCACTGCCTGCATTTTTTATTCATTTTATTGCTTATTTATTTATTTACACCATCGAGTTAGTAGCCTATGCACTCCAGCAGGGCTGCGGGCTAAGAGGGATAAGTCATTTGCATATTGGAGGTTTAGATAAAGGTAGCAATGTTCTTGGTGGTGGCTTCTGGATGTTGAAGCAACCAATATCCACCTGTAACAGCAACTGGACGCTCTAATTTGGGATTAGGGATGTATGGGAGAGGGTTACTGATGCCAGGAAGAGGTTGAAAATCACTGGAGCCAGTGCACATCCCCTCTTTACTCTTACTGGTACAGGGAAGGAAGGAGATTGTTCTCCATCCACAATCATACGTGCCTGCATGCCATCATGCAGGCAAGTATGGAATGATAATGAATTTTGACAGCACGCCAAATTGTTCTGTGATGGTCCAGACAGCCTGGTGGTCATTATTGTCGAAGACGTTAGTCAGATCGATAAAGACAATAAACAGCTATTTATGTCATCTCCTGGCCTCCTCCTGCATCCTAGAATAAAGACAATATTGTAAGTAAAATGGGCCTTGCTGAAGCTGCACTCAACCCGTTGTTTGTGCAGTATGCCAAGCTACTGGCCTGGAAGTGGACATCCAGAGAACGAAGGCCATTTTGCCATGCTTTGCATCCACTCCCACATCCCTTGAATTTTACAACAAGGCACTCATCTGAACGTTTTAGCCCTTCTGCTACCCTCCATAAAACCAGACTTTCAGCGGGCCCATTGATTATGACGTCTAAGCACATATGATTCTTGGCTCTTATGCCTTTGGTCAACTTTGCTCTCAAGGCTTTGGCAACAAAAAAACAACAACCTGTGTCTCTAAGAATAAGCAGCACATCAGACAGTCTGTGCCCTGGCAATCTAGACCCTCTACCAGACTTAAAAGCCCTTCAACATCAATCGCAGTGACAGACTAAATTCCCCACACATACGTATATCCCCCAATATACCAGCACCACAAAGGCAAAACTTGTTAAATGACAACTGCGATTGTTTGGACACATTAGTTGTATGCCCTCAACCATCTATCCCATCTGGTCCTTTTGCATACCGCCAGGACTTTGGACAACAGAGGACCTAGTGGTCAAAAACATTAACACAAAGACCACCTCAAGCGGATACTAAAAACATGAAGCATGGCACCCGGGTTACTTAAAAGACCTGCTCTTGACTGGCAGACATGGGGCTTGACACGTGGCAGGGGGCCACATGAAATCCAGTGCACCCAATACAGAAATGTGTTGTGTCAGAGCAGACATCGACACGCACAGCCAAAACCACATCTATC